>NC_047147.1:20992033-21293977 GCF_009829125.3 Periophthalmus magnuspinnatus | reverse complement strand
AGATAAAATCATACTTAAGAACATTCTTCATGAAGATAGATATATTTTATGCCATACTGTGGAATATTATAGCAAAAGGAGCAACATTTCCATGGAAATAAGGCCAAATAGGAGTCAGGTTTGTGGAGATGCAAGCCTGCTCACAGTAAGGACAGATGTTTTTCCAAGCTTGATTCTAACATGACTTTATTTATGTTCATTTTTAGGCAAAAAAAAGTTACATACTGGGGCTTTAACCACTCTAACACACTTTTTTGTTGTTGTTGTTGTGTTTCTGTCATAATTTTATCAGAAGTAAGCCTCCCCTTCCCCATCGCAGAGGCTTTGATCAGCATTAGCACGTTAGCATCGGGGATAACTGTCAACGCCATTCACCGCAGCAGCTCCAAACAGGAACCACACCTGTAGCATTAGCTTAGCGGCGACTTGGCACGAGATTTGTCCGTCCCGTCAACATGTTGGGAGGAAGAGGTGTCAGTTGGATCCAGCGCACCTTGAGGAGCATCTCTGCACTCCCCAAGTTGTCACAGACGACGAGTGATTCTCTTTTAAGTCTGAAGAACTAAACACGGTTGAACTTGATGTTGGGTGAGAGGTGGAGGTGACAGTAGGTGTAGATAGGTCTAAGCAGCATTTTGGGATTTTTAAAAGTCTCGGAAATGCATTTTTCAGGGTTAGCGAAAAAGTTCCGCTTGAAGCACGATGTCGAACGCAAGCGGAGGTGGGTGGGTATGAGTAATGTTACTTCAAAAGAGTATTATTCACATAGAAGTACAAATAACATAGTGGTTCAAGAAATTACTTAAGGAAGAGCAAAGAAGTACTTGTCAAAACTACTACTTAAAGAGTAACTGAGTAACTGTCGGGGCGTAACATGAGATTTATATTATATTTATATCATTTGAAGTTAAAGAGGACGTATTTTACTTCTATGGGGTATTAACTGATAACACATAACATATTTAGATCAACATGTTACCTTTAATTGTTTTGAAAATGCTATATTTGCCTAAAAAACATGTTTAGTAAGTTTCCCTTCGCCCTCAGTGTTAAGTTGCTCCCCCTTCAGAGCACTATCACAATCAGAGTGCTTCTCGCTAATGAAACTACTGCACATCGCATCAGGTTTGTGAAGCTGTAGTGTACCGTTTTTTGCTTCATGTTTTTTTATATTTATGGAGAATTGTCGTGTGGGAGCGTGAGCGACGTAGGCTTGTGGGCGGAGCTTTGGACAGAATCTTACAGCTAACCGTGAGGAGGGTTTGAATAGGGCCCAGGAGAGATCGCTAAATTACACAAAGATGCATGGATGACATATAAAACCTCTTTAGAGATGTTTTTCATGAGGGAAAAACATTATAACATGGTAGAAAGCCAAAAAAATGTCCCACTCTTTAATGTAATTGGAAGGACAAAACATTAAATAAACACATAATCTGGTATTTTCAAAGCATAGACACAAAAATGAGACAAACTAAATTATATCTGAAGAAGCGATGCAAGAAACACAAATGTTCAGATTGTTTCATATTGTCAACATCAAGCTTTTGCCATTTGCAGACTTACTCACAGTGGGAAGAGGAACCAAAACATTTACTTAAGTAAGAAGAGTACTGTTACTTTAATAAAATATATTACTCAAGTAAGAGTAAAAGTATGCTACAAAAGTACTCTGAAAAGTACAATTTCTTTAAAAAGTTACTCAAGTAAATGTAACTGAGTACTGTCCATGTCTGAATGCAAGTTATAACGTTGCACAGTGGCTGAGAGAAGAACAGCAAAAGTGGCTCATATTTAAAAAGACTTCTATGTTAGGTGAACTTGACTCTTGTGAGTTTTTAGCCATGTTAGAATGTCGTTGCGTCCTCAAAAACATACCTGGAGCTGTGTTTTGTTTCATTCACGCATGTTTGAGTAACCCTTTATTATTAGCCTATTAGCCTCCACATTGTGATGTCATGAAGTGGTGATTTTCAAGTTAACAGCTCATTTTACCTTTAGTTCGTTAGAGTTTGGCAATTCTGGGGCTGAAATTATCCACATGATTCTAGTGAAGGTGTATGGAGTTTAAAAACACAGTGGAGCACTTCCTGTATTACCACATGACATCACAAAGTGGAACAGAGTGTTTTCTGTTTGAGAGAAGAATTCAACCTAAATATGCAGGATTTGTGTGTTAAACATGTGTGAATGAAACAAAACTCTGGGTATGTTTTTTTTTTTTTTTTTTTTTTTTTTTTTTTTTTTTTTAAGAGGAAACAACATTATAATATGGATCAGAAAATGGTGTGATAACTGTAATTAGATTGGCTGACCCGCCTCTGTTGTATTCTCCCATTACACCACTAGATGCTATTACATTACTGCGTCTGACAGTGTGACAGCTTTGCCCATAAAATGCCAGCAACAACAACTAGCTTGCTAACAGCACACGTCCTGTTTATCAGACAACATAATTCTTTATAATTAGAAGTGCAGAGAGTACACAGTGGACTTATTTTGGCCTCATACAGTATATCTGTAGTGGGGCAAGATACATGAAAAGAAATGGGGTACAGGGTCTTTAAGTATTCCTCTGATTAGTGATTTCCATACCAGGCGCTGTACAGTAGCTCCATGGGTGGAGGGGGTAAAGGGGTGCCAGGAGAGGGGGCGTATATGGGGCAAGATCTTACACCCTGTTTAGTGCCCTCTGAGGAGCAGGAGCCTCTGAACCCCAGTCTGAGAGAGAAGAGGGGAAAGGAGGGAGACGAGAGGGCAGGGGAGGATGGGCCAACAGTTTTGGAGTAATATATTAAAGGGCCTGTATACAATTTTTTCCCATGTATTTGAGCAAAATTTGCCCTAGTACAGCTACGTTCTCTTGGATTCTTGAGGTGAAAAGTCCCATGGTTGACTGCTCTTTGTGGCTATTATGTTATATTTTTACTTAATATTTGGGGATTTTGACTGACTAAGAAGTGCAACTTGTGCAGAAGTTAAGGACTATTGGTTTGCATGGTTTGAGTTTATCCTGTATCCATGGCGACCCTGTATGGAAATAGCTATGTTAGCCAACTAGCTCTGAAATGCTACAGACTTTTAACAACATTGCAGCAGGATTTCTACACCAAATATGGCAGAAGACGTTCCAAAGGGAATGTCCCCTCTTATCATCTTATCACTGACCGAAACAACAGAGCGGACAGAAAGACTTAGGACACAGGCTTTGCTGTTCACCTGGCTCCCCCTGAACACTGCTGTGATACTGCAGGACACGGAGGATGGACACTTTTGTCCTGAGGGCTGCTATGCCCCTCAAACTACCTTGACACTGGGTCTGATGACTCTATCTGTTGAGACTTTTGTTTGTACTTTCTATTGCTTTTCTATTTCACTGCTCAATGTGCTTAAACTGCCCTTCAGGGACAAATAAAGTGATTTTTCGATTGACTGACTGAAATATGTCTTACAAATAGTTCATTAAGAAGGATTCAGGCTTAGTAAATAACAAACCTTAACCCAACCCCTTCATGAAGTACTCACTAAGACTGAATCATTCATAATAAAGTCGTTGAATATGGAGTAAATCTTGGTTTATGCTCATTATTTCCTGTTAGGGCTATTTTTTCATTATTGTTTAGGATTGGCTCCACAAACTTGTATGTGAATTTTGGCTTAAAGTCTTTTCAGCGTTTTTGGAGTTGAATAATGGCACCAATTTCTGAAGCTATTGCAAAAAACCCACCAAAAACAACGTCACTTTTGTTTCTTTATACTGACGGAGAAGACGTAGAACTTTGTGCCAGTTTTTGTTTCATGTGGATAGGCCCAGTAATCACAAATATATTGACCTTAAACCAGGTCAAGAAATTTACCGTCTGACAGTCAAACAGCAAACTCCACCATAGACCTCTGACCTGTCTCCAGCTCAGTTTAAACTATAGCAACTCTAAAATGTCCTGACGCCACGAGAACGCGACCTATTAACATTTGTATCTAGCCTTTCTTCAGATACCCATGAAAAACTTCCATATCGGAACTACCACTACGCAGGAAAACATCCAAACTCTACCATATTCCCACCTGGAAGTCTTCAGAGGTCAGTTCGCTGATGGCATTCTTCTTAACAACCTGCAAAATAAGTATCTTTTCAAAATCCCTCCAAAACATCGAAATTGTGGGCTTTCTCTGTAAACAACATGTCAATCATCTTCATTAAAAGTGTTTTGTCATGTTAGCTCACAAACGTTCCGAGAATTTCCGCTGCTGTGTGCTTTATTTGACACTTCCAATCACATTCGGGGGACGTTGACGGAACCGGTTCGTCTTTTTAATGAGAATTCCCGTCTCCCGCTCTTCTTCTGTCTGTCTATCGCACAGCAAGACTCCGTGGCAAATCCTCGGTAGGTCTAGAGCTAGGCGTTTTGAAGTTCTAAGCACGGTTAGCTAAGTGCGGTTTCCTTTTGTTTGTGACGACTAGAGGAATCAAACCGACAACCAAAACACCCGTAAGACTACCTGAAAGAGTAGTGTTCTGATGTGGGGAATGTATACGCCGGTGTTACAAGATGCTTTTGTTGTTTAGCTCTGTGTTCATCATTATGCATGCGCCCCGAGAAGCGATGCAGAGACAGAGACGTTTGAATAATGTGCCATCTCAAATGTACGACCTAAGGGACCGTACGGTTGTTCCGATTGTAGACGGGGCGAACATCGTAGCGCCAGACACTTGATCCGGAGGGACGTGTAGCGCTATCAGAGAAAGAGCTGGATTTTAAAAAATATTATGGGATAGGCCCCCCTGCTTTGCCCTGTTTCCGCGGTGATAGTTGCAAAAGAGGCGGTTGAGAGTCGGGAGGTAAGCGGCGGAAGAGGTGCTTTCAGTGCGATGTGTCCTACTGTGTGTTTATGACATGTTAGTGCCATATGAACCATCTCACACTCTGAGGACTTCAGGGACCGGCCTCCTGCTGGTGCCCAGAGTCAGGACTAAACATGGAGAATCAGCGTTTCAATTTTATGTAACTAAAACTTGCAACAATCTGTCTGAAGATGTGAGACAGATTGAGACCTCTACTTTGACCATGTTTAAATCCAGGCTCAAAATGGTTTTGTTTAGCTGTGCATATGACTGAAAGGTTTTTACTCTGTACTCTTACTTTAATGTTAAATTTACAAACAGTTGGCAAATGCACTTTGATTCCTATCTTTTCTGTTACTTCCCTGGGACCTCCTCCTAGTGGGACACCTCCCCAGAGAGGAGGCATCCAGAACAGATGCCCGGGCCACCTCAGCTGGCTCCTCTCCACGTGGAGGAGCAGCTACTCCGACCTCCTCGTGTGTGACTGAGTTCCTCACACTATCTCTGAGGGAGCGCCCAGCCACCCTGAGAAGGAAACTCATTTCGGCCGCTTGTATCTGTGATCTTGTCCTGTTGGTCGTTACCCAAGCTTATGACCCCAGGTGAGAATAGGAACATAGAAAGTCTGTGATGTCGACCCGTATGGTGCACCGGATCACCATTCAGATCAGAGAGTCCACCCTGGAGCCTCACCCTGGAGCCTTACCTTGGAGCTTCACCCTGGAACCTTACCCTGGAACTTCACCCTGGAGTCTTACCCTGGAACTTCACCCTGGAGCCTCACACTGGAGCCTCATCCTGCATCCTGGAGCCTGACCCTGGAGCTTCACCCTGGAGCCTTACCCTGGAGCTTCACCCTGGAGTCTCACACTAGAGCCTCATCCTGAAGCCTCATCCTGGAGCCTCACCCTGGAGCCTCACTTTGGACCCTCATCCTGGACCCTCATCTTGGAGCCTCACCCTGGAGCCTCTCACTGGAGCCTCACCCTGGACCCTCACCCTGGACCCTCATCTTGGAGCCTCACCCTGGAGCCTCACCCTGGACCCTCATCCTGGACCCTCATTCTGGAGCCTCACCCTGGAGCCTCTCACTGGAGCCTCACACTGGAGCTTCACCCTGGAGCCTCACCCTGGAACTTCGTATGGGTATGACGTAGGTTCATCACACGCAGAGGGCTCTTATGGGTCAAGTGCAGAGAGGACTCTCTCTCGACAACCCAGTCCACAGACATCACGTCCACAGACATCAAGTGCCTTGCCCAAGTGTCACAATGGCTGTCTGCTCCGTCTTCATTTTGACCTGTGTGACCCTGTACCTGAGGAAATGAAGGTCCCAGCAGGTCCCTCACACACGGGCCCCTCTCTCAGGGTCACACACAGTGCACCGGAGATACACAGAACAGCTCCAGATACAGACATGAGCCATACCAGCACAAGCAGCACACATGGATATTAAGACATGAGGAGAACATGCAAATTCCACTCAGCTACCACACTTCCACTGACTGAACATTAGCCGATAAATGAGGTTGAATTACACAGTCTGAGGAAAAGTAAGGTCTGAATCCTCACTGAAAATAATGGAGAAAGATCATATTTATTGAACATAGACATACAGACAAACCAGAACATCACAAATATGAAAGAACAGCAGCAGGAACTCTGAGAATAAACACACATTTCTTGACTAAAAAATACAGAATTTCACCAAACATAACTTTTTGGTGAATTTGATACAAAGCATGTTCTGTTCATGATACATAAACGACTATACAGTGACCTACATAACAACATTTTTTGTTCAAAACTCCCTGAGGTGGGAACAGGTTATAAAGTAGGCTCTTTTCTGAGCGATTTAAAATGTCAAGTCCTTGGGGGTGTATTGCATGTAAGTCTATGTTGAAGTGTTTAGCAGTTACTACAGGAATGCAATGCACACGTTAGCAAACACAGGCTGTAAGTTTTTAGATTGTCTGAATTAAACAACACATTTTCAATACGAGCCGACAGACGTACTTCAATCTGTTTTAGCAAAATATGGATGATTTTATTTGCGAAGGGAAGCGCTAGGAGAATTTGTGGACAGGGAAGACCGGATTCAAATATTCGTCATGATGTTACTCGTTTTCCTGATCACTTCCAGTAAAAGCCGTTCCAAACTGATCATGTGTAGAACTTTAGTGGCACACATCAGTCAGGTGTGAGGTAAGAGAGACGTGACGAAGTGAAAGACTGTTGGCTAATGCTAGCTAGCTTGTGACTGTGATGTTATTTGAGAGGAACTTGTTTAACAACAGCACAAATCAGATCACCTGTCGTACTTCCAGCTAAATCAGTTCTTTTTCAGTCAGATTAAAGGCTAACTTGAGTGACAGAGCTTTAGACAGACCAGTGCCTCCAACTAGCTTCATGGTATTTGCAATTACAATTTGGCCATTTTTATATTGAGGGGTTGTTGGTTTATTTGAAGTTTTCACTTCAAATAAACTGTTGTGTGTATGCTAAGTGTGTTGTGCGTATAGTGAGTGTGTTGTATGTACAGTGAGCATGTTGTGTGAATAGTGAGTGTGTTGTGTGTGTATAATGATTGTATTGTGCGTGTGTATAGTGAGTGTGTTGTGTATAGTGAATGTGTTGTGTGTAGAGTGTGTTGGGCGTATAGTGATTGTGTTGTGTGTATAGTGTGTGTATTGTAAGTATAGTGCCCGTGTTGTGTGTATAATGAGTGTGTTGTTTGTATAATGATTGTATTGTAAGTATAGTGAGTGTGTTGTGTGTATAATGATTGTGTTGTGTGTATAGTGAGTGTGTTGTGCGTATAGTGAGTGTGTTGTGTGTATAGTGAGTGTGTTGTGCGTATAGTGAGTGTGTTGTGCGTATAGTGAGTGTGTTGTGCGTATAGTGAGTGTGTTGTGCGTATAGTGAGTGTGTTGCGTGTATAGTGAGTGTGTTGCGTGTATAATGAGTGTGTTGTGTGTATAGTGAGTGTGTTGTGTGTATAATGAGTGTGTTGTGTGTATAATGAGTGTGTTGTGTGTATAGTGAGTGTGTTGTGCGTATAGTGAGTGTGTTGTGCGTATAGTGAGTGTGTTGTGCGTATAGTGAGTGTGTTGTGCGTATAGTGAGTGTGTTGCGTGTATAGTGAGTGTGTTGTGTGTATAGTGAGTGTGTTGTGTGTATAATGAGTGTGTTGTGTGTATAATGAGTGTGTTGTGTGTATAATGAGTGTGTTGTGCGTATAGTGAGTGTGTTGTGCGTATAGTGAGTGTGTTGTGCGTATAGTGAGTGTGTTGTGCGTATAGTGAGAGTGTTGTGTGTATAGTGAGTGTGTTGTGTGTATAATGAGTGTGTTGTGTGTATAATGAGTGTGTTGTGTGTATAGTGAGAGTGTTGTGTGTATAATGAGTGTGTTGTGTGTATAATGAGTGTGTTGTGTGTATAATGAGTGTGTTGTGTGTATAGTGAGAGTGTTGTGTGTATAGTGAGTGTGTTGTGTGTATAATGAGTGTGTTGTGTGTATAGTGAGTGTGTTGTGCGTATAGTGAGTGTGTTGCGTGTATAATGAGTGTGTTGTGTGTATAGTGAGTGTGTTGTGTGTATAATGAGTGTGTTGTGTGTATAGTGAGTGTGTTGCGTGTATAATGAGTGTGTTGTGTGTATAATGAGTGTGTTGTGTGTATAGTGAGTGTGTTGTGTGTATAATGAGTGTGTTGTGTGTATAATGAGTGTGTTGTGTGTATAGTGAGTGTGTTGTGTGTATAATGAGTGTGTTGTGTGTATAATGAGTGTGTTGTGTGTATAATGAGTGTGTTGTGTGTATAGTGAGTGTGTTGTGTGTATAGTGAGTGTGTTGTGTGTATAATGAGTGTGTTGTGTGTATAGTGAGTGTGTTGTGTGTATAATGAGTGTGTTGTGTGTATAGTGAGTGTGTTGTGTGTATAATGAGTGTGTTGTGTGTATAATGAGTGTGTTGTGTGTATAATGAGTGTGTTGTGTGTATAGTGAGTGTGTTGTGTGTATAATGAGTGTGTTGTGTGTATAATGAGTGTGTTGTGTGTATAGTGAGTGTGTTGTGTGTATAATGAGTGTGTTGTGTGTATAGTGAGTGTGTTGTGCGTATAGTGAGTGTGTTGCGTGTATAGTGAGTGTGTTGCGCGTATAATGAGTGTGTTGTGTGTATAGTGAGTGTGTTGCGTGTATAATGAGTGTGTTGTGTGTATAGTGAGTGTGTTGCGTGTATAATGAGTGTGTTGTGTGTATAGTGAGTGTGTTGTGTGTATAATGAGTGTGTTGTGTGTATAGTGAGTGTGTTGTGTGTATAATGAGTGTGTTGTGTGTATAATGAGTGTGTTGTGTGTATAATGATTGTGTTGTGTGTATAATGAGTGTGTTGTGTGTATAGTGAGTGTGTTGTGTGTATAATGAGTGTGTTGTGTGTATAGTGAGTGTGTTGTGTGTATAGTGAGTGTGTTGTGTGTATAATGAGTGTGTTGTGTGTATAATGAGTGTGTTGTGTGTATAATGAGTGTGTTGTGTGTATAGTGAGTGTGTTGTGCGTATAGTGAGTGTGTTGTGTGTATAATGAGTGTGTTGTGTGTATAATGAGTGTGCTTGTGTGTTAATATTTACTGTCTCTTTACAAATAAATAAAATAAATAAAATAAAAATGCTGATCACATCAGTTTGTGATTATTCCAGGCCTGCAATATTTATCCAAAAATCTGCAGAATAGCATAACATTTTTCTTGCCTTCTTTAAATTCTGACATGGCAAATAATTTGAAAGCCTGTAACTATTTTATTGCATATATTTTTTCTCTTTTCTTTCCTTTTTTCCCTGTGTGGGCTTCTGTCACCTGTCTTTCTTGCCACAACTAAACATCCAACAGAACAATGTGTGAGCAGCTGAGTGTCATACCTCTGCCTGGCCTCTGGATGGCAGTATGAGCCTGTGTTTGCTCCCAGCTCTCTGTCCCTCTCTGTCTCATTAGTGAGGTAAAACAGCAGCCAGTCCACAGTGTCTCAAATGTCCACACGTGTCCAGTAGGCGACAGGGGGACAAGTCCTAACCAACATGGCCGCCCTTCTATGGAAAATAATTTAAACAAAACCACGAATCCTACAGAAAATACAGAAATCATTTGGTTCTAAAATGGATAGATTAATTACTGGTTATTTTCTTTTATATTTTCTTTATTCACCTGTTTACAGAACATGTGAGATGAGACGGAGGACAACAAAGATGAAAAGAGAGACAGAGACAGCACATGAACTAATCTGTGTGTATTTCTATTACTGTGTCTCGAAGCTAACAGGCACTTTTATTAATCTCAAAAATAAAAATAATTAAAATTCTAATTAATTAAAATGACTTGGCCAAAACCTCAAAGAGATAAAGCTGGACAGGAAGTAATGACGCTAACAGTGAGAGCGCCAGGTGCAGACTATTTCTTACAAAATTCATCAATGTGGAGCTTGTAAAATGTGAAACAAATAATAATAAATTACCAATTACAGTCATTAAAAAAAACCAAAAAAAGACCAAATGAATAATAAAAAAAAGAAGAAAATAAATGAAATATTAAAATGTTGAAACACACTAAATATGTGCCTAAATACCACCTAGCTCGGTCTGTAAACTGCGTCCACATATGTTTAGTTTTGGACCTAGTTTGATCTTAGTTCCTCTATAATCCTGGTTTAATTCACTTTTGATGTAACATATAAGCATGTGTTCAACCTAGATCGCGATACTAAAGAATAGACTTGATACGCGATACTTTCTTTAGACAAAAGAATGTGATTTTCGACATTAAATGGTAGTACTTTCTTTTCTATTCCCATGTGGCCTTATATCTGTGTAATCCCTCAGTCGTCCGATATGTTCGATTTCGAAGAAGGCAACAGATTTGGTCCAACAACTGCTTTTACAGAAAAAAACAAACAAAAAAACAAGAGAAACAAGTTATGCAATACTATATGTCCAATAAAAAGAAAACATTTGAACTATATATTCATCAACTCATTTATTTTGTGGACTTGTAACTCCAATTTTGTGAAAAAAGAACAAAACAAAGCCATAGTAAAAAAAAAACTACACACCTATTTGTTTAGTTTCTGTTTGTTAGTTCGGTCTATTATTTACTGTCTTTCTCTCCCCAGTCATCCCTCTTTCTCCTTGTCTCCTCCTTTCCTCCTCTCTCCTCCATGCTGTCTCTTCTCTCCCCTGTCCTACTGTCTTGTCTCATCTCTCCTTCCTCATTTGTCCTCTCTCCTCCGCTTTCCTCTCCCTTTTGACTTTTTCTCCTCCTCTCCCTTCTCCCCATCTCCCCTTGTCTCCTTCCTGCTTTCCTCCTCTCTCCCTGGCTCCTCCTCCCTCCCGTTCCCACCCCTTTCCTCCTCTCTCCTTCCCACTCTTCTCTCTTCTCTTTTCCCATCTCTCCTTCTCCCCCTCCTCTTATCTTCTACTTTCCCCCCTCCTGCATCCTCCTCCCCCTTCCTCACTCTTCTCATTTTCCCCTCCCCTCCTATCTCTTCTCCCCTTCTTTCTCCTCCTCCTCCTCTTCTTCTTCTCTTTTCCTATCTCTTCCATCCTCTCCCCTCCTTTCTCCTCTCCGTTCATCCCACCTACTCTATCCTCCTCTCCTCTCTCCCTCATCTCTCCCCTCCACTTTTCCTCTCCTTCGCGCTCCTCCTTTCCCCTCTCCTGTCACTTCTCCTCCCCTTCTTTCTCCTCTCTCGTCTTCTCCCTCCTCTCTCTTAGCGCCCTGTCTCCTTCTCTCCTTTATTCTCCCTCCTCGTCTCCTCTTTTCTATCTCCCTCCTCCTCTCCTCCCTCCCTTCTCCTTGTCTATTCCCTCCTGTCTCATCTCCTCCCTGCTATCCTCTCTCCACCCTCCTCCCTTCCTCCTACTCTCCTCCTCTCCCCTCCCGCCTCCTTCTCACCTCTACACTCTCCTCTCTTTCCTTTTTATCTCGCCTCTCCTCCCTACCTTCTCCTTGTCTCCTCCCTCCTATCCCCACCTCTCTCCCCTCCTCCTCCTTCTCCTCTCCTCCTCCTCTCTTCACCACTGGAGCAGGTTGCGCGCTTTGTTTTCCCCCAGACACTGCCATTAATCATCGGGCCTCGCCACACTCCAGCCGACCCTAATAAGAAGTGGCTGCAACCGGCCCCAGAACACTACCACCACCGCGCCCCGTAACCGCACCCACCCTGTTCACCGGGCCCTCCCTGACCGCCGACCCATCATTCAGCTATTTATCCACCTGACTCCCCGAGAGACGAGGGAGGAAACGAGGAGCTAGGAAGCGAGGAAGCTAGGAGACGAGCTGATTGGGTGGGTGTAAGTTAAGGGATTAGGAGCTGAATTTCCCACAGGGCGCGTTGGATTTGTTTGGCGTTTAAGTGTTTAAGCGGGCGGGCTGGAGTGAAGGGGAGCGCCGGTGCACGGGTGGAGCGGTCAGTGATAGTGACAGGTGGTGTATTGATGAGGGGATCTTGGTGGGGTTGTGAAGGCCTGGTGTGTGCAAGTGTAAAATGTTCTATGGATTTGTGGTCATAACAGATCCATACACATAATTTGTATTTCAAGACATTTTCAGTTGCTAATCCTTCAGCTATCTGCTCCCGGTTCAATACCCGAAGATGTATTGCTTTTGCATAATGTCTATCTACATCTCCAAACCTCAAAATGCTCTGTTCCACCTTGTGATGTCATGAAGTGGTAGTTTTCAAGTTAAAAGCCACTTTTACCTTTAGTTCAGTAGAGAGTGGCATTTCCAGAGCTGAAATGATCCAAATGATTCTAGTGAAAGTGTATGGAGTTTAAAAACACAGTGGAGCACTTTCCGTATCACCACATGACATCACAAAGTGGAACAGAGTGTATGAGTGAGAAGAACGCAGCCTAAATATGCAGGGTTTGTGTGATAAATGTGTGAATGAATTTTTCATTATAAAACACAATCATAAAAGATAGTTCATACTAAAGTCTCAACGTTTAGGGTTGCAAGATTCCCAAATATGAAGTTAAAAATGTAAAGAAACTATTTCAAAAAGTTTAATAATTGCTTAGTGTGCTGGGCAGTCAGCCACAAGAGCAGCCAACCACGACCATGGCAAACACTGAATCCTCGTGATGGCAAAATACTATTGCAGCCACATCTGCCCTGGGGTACACTGACAGAGGCTGCCAATCTGTGCCAACTACCATCACCAATCACTCAAGAAAGATGGGTGAAGTGTCTTGCTTAGGGACACAACAATGATTTGCACTAGAGCCACTGCTGCCCCCCCGTGGCACCTAGTATTCCATTCACATGTTTCAGTTATTCCTTAATCACAATATTTGTGAGCTCACAAGCTTAAAAAGAATCAGCTTGACGTGTTCCCATTGGTGCGATAGGGCTCGCCTGCGCAGACTGGACGAATCACAAAGCAGCACTGAGGCCCAAACAAACAAAAACAAACATGGCGGCACCGACATGTGGACAATTTTGTGAAAACCATTTGAGAAAAAAATGTGCAGAGGGAATTACTTTGTACATTTGCTGATGGGAAAGATCACTTACAGAGAGGGCTATTCCAGGTTATTAATGTGTGGAACTCAATTTAGAGAACTACACATATCAATATGGTATAAGTCAGGTTAATCCTTCATATCTCCAGAGCTGAAAATGGTGGATTCCACTGCATAATATCATCAGGTGAAAGAAAGCAGATTAAGCCTCACATCAGTCTCTCATTTGTGTTGCCAGTTTTAGTGATGAAATCCAGTTGGTTTAAACCTAAAATGCCTCTCTCTGATCTGAATGGTCACTACCTAAACCCCAGTGCCTGCAGACAATCATGAATCAGTGCTAGTGCAGCCTCTGCAACTCAGTGAGTGAATTCCACGCACTGAGCTGCTTTCACATGAGTCCTGTCCATAAACTGAGAATGAGAAAAACGTGTGCTCTATCTGTAGGTTAAACATCATATGACAGGTTTTGATGATTCTCAAATTTTGACTTAAAATGGTGGGATAATACCTGTTAAATAAATTATAGCTTTACACCAATTGAGAATAAATTTCTGAAGAAAAATCGATGTTGTTGATGTTGAAAATTACAGGAAGTAGAGCGTTCTAAACACAAGGTTACAGCTAACCACAAGGAGGGTTCAGATAGGGCCTGGGAGTGATTACTAAATTACTGAAACATGCATGGATGGCATCTAAAACCTCTTCAGACATGTTTTTGATGAGGGAACAACATTATAACATGGTAGAAAGGTCCAAAAAGTCGATTTTGCATAATATCCCTCTTTAAAACGGTAAGAATGCAGGCTACGTACAGTTACTTTAATGTCTTTAATAACACATTAATTAGCTCCCTCTCTCTTCACTGATCTCTCATTTCCTCCATTCATCCATCCGTGCATTTCCCTTGATCTTCTCTGCTCCGTCCTGAAGACCATAAAGTAGTCCCGGCCTCCTCCGGTGCAGTTAAAATACAGCTGCGGCGTATTGATCTTTAATTAAAGGAGCTCTTAACCTTGGCTGGCCACTGCACCCGCGGGCCCCGGACTTAATTAATGTACTAATAGTGATAATATTTGTGCGGCAAGCGGGAGGTACATAAAAGATAAGCGATGGGCTGTGCAGTTTGTCAGGTTGGTGCAGATGCCGGAGCCCGTGCTGAAAGTATATCAATGTTATGGAGCAAATCTGCAGCAGAGACACGAGAGAGAGAGGGGTCAGGAGTCCAGAGCATCAGCACTTTGAGCAGACAGAAAACCACACAGGGAACGTTTAGGCTGCACTTAAATCTCAAGTACCCAAACTTTTCTCTTAAATTAGTACATTCTTCATCTGGCAAATTCAGAATGATATCTTTCTGTATTTTTATATATATACACAGGCATATCAGTCTGGTCCCCACTCCCTCCAAACATGATCATGCACATCATCACATTTGTTTTTTTTTGTTTTTTTCAGTGATGCATGTGAAAGTGTGGAGCTCATTAGTCACCCATTATTTTGAAGAAAATGACATTTCTCTCACCTCCGATGAACAGTTTAGTGCTTCGCTCATTAATTCTGTAGAAATCTGCCATGATTTTCTGTCCCCTGTGATGTTTTTTTCCTTTTTTCTGTAAGTAGCCATATACAGAATCAATGAGCAAAGCACTAAACTCTGAGGTGTTAATCTGAGGTGACCAATGAGCTCCTTCTTCACTATCACTGTTTTAATTATATATATATAAAACAAAACATTTCATCAATTGAATACATAAGGAAAAGCCATACAAGTCACTACAAGATGCTCTGGAGTGAGAGCTGATGGGCTGTATAATGCCCTGCTTCACTTTTTTGTCTGAAAAACAGGTTCTAAAGTTGTACCCATCAAGCAGTGGGCCCTATTTTACCTGTTTGGTTTGTTTAAAGTCGGCTATGTGACATTTTTTAACTCTATATCCCAGAGTCATGTAGTGTCATGATCCCCGTCGGTCCTGCCCTTTTTTGCCCTTTCCCCCCTCCCTCCTGTGTCTGAGCCTGAAGCTGGGCGGAGATCTTGGCTCCTCCCGCGCACACCTGGAGCTAATCGACAATCAGCTGCACCTGGGGAGGATAAGAAGAGCCAGGACCTGACACCCAGCGCCAGATCATCCTCATATCTCTGTGGTACTCCTTGCTTGGCTCCGTTGTTGTTGGTTTTTGATTTTCAACTTTGCTAGCTATATTTGCTAGATATTTTTGGCCCTCACCAGATCCTGCTCCCTGGACCCAGTCAACTCTCCTGCCTCCCAACCTGCTCTTCTCTACCGGTACTGTCCGTCCCGTCTCAAAGTCTGCTACTCACGCTTTACCCTTGGACTACAGCACACACCCTGCTCCCGACTCACTGTTTGATCTACCGTCTTTGTTTGCACTTTGCACTTTTGGTAAATAAACACTGTCAAACCTTCCCCGAGTTCTGTCTTTTTGGTCCCTCCTGCCTGATGTTACGACACCTAGCTAAGGAGCCCCACAAGGTCATCAGATGAGGATTTGAATAAAGAGAATCCTGAGGAACTATCCAATGCAATTCCTGCATTGAATAAAGAGGTAGACGGGGAAGGAGAGAGCATCATAATCGTGCCTCTGCCGTTCCATGCAGTAGAGGTGGTGGGTCTCTAGGTGCACAGTTCAATTGATTCAATGCCTGCTTTCCTTGTTCTATCTGGAGACGGTCTTTCTGTTCCAGTACTGTCTCTAGTGCTGAGTATGGGTCAGTCAGCTGTTTGTCCAGAGGAAGAGCTGCTCTGGTTCATGTGTCACTAAAGCAGGTGACCCTTCAGGGAAATTTTCAGGTCAGATCTGTGGAGGGGCAAACCCCCTCACAGTAAGAATGCATGCACTCTTTACTTCATTTACATTTTCATTATTGTCAGTATTTTACTTCAAACGCACAATTTTTATTTATTTTTTTATTAGCATTATTTGTTTGTATTTCATGATTTTAATGTATTGGCCACCTCAAAACTATTTTGAATGTAACTTCAGTGCTAGCAGTTAATGTTTTTGACATTGTTTACATTGCTTGACTCAAATCTGGACAGACAGGCCCTTCGTGGTCACCCAAAAACCTAAAATCAATACAAAACAATAACAGATTACTATCTCATTGTACTGCTGAGTTTCAGATAACATCACAACATTCTATAGGCCAATAACATTTAATACAGATGAGGCCAGCCAAAATTCATATTGATAAATGCAGATTGGTGGTGTAATACAGTGAGTTCTTGGGTCTAGTCAATAATGGAAATGATCAGGTTCAACATTTGTTAATTTACTTTTTGGATATTTCATGACAAAGTTCAGTGTAATCCACAGGGAAATCTGGCTCTTGCCGCACATCTGGGATTGTGACATCTTAAACTTTCTATAATATGGAAAGCACCAGCTGTATTAGTTTTGTAGAAGTAGGCTCGGCATGCTACTTGTAACCTAACAACTGCGATTAATCCTTGGCCACGGCTTAGAAAGTAACTGTAAATTCACTTTCCACATCTTCATATCATATTAAACCAGTCAATACATGCATCGCTAGTGAACAGTTAAGACAAGACATTTTCTGCTTTAAGCCAGGTCCATTTGAAAGTCAGTTCATTTGAAAGCTTTTTACACGTTTGAAAATGGCTGCCACTGTTTCAAAAAACAATGCACTTTCTGCTATCCTTCAGAAATTGCAGTACCAGTGGGCCGAAGAACGTAGGGTCTTCATGGAGTGAGAGAAAAAAAAAAAAAAAGCCAATATCTGCAAAAAGAGTTGGACATAACCAAAGAGCAGCTTAAGGAGAAAAACAACATCAAACTCGACTTTGAAATAGAAGAAAACTCCAATGGCTTTGGTTCTGTTCCTGTTCTGTCTCGAGTTGAGTATTCTGATGGAGACAATCTATGCCAAGTCTATCAAATCGAACTCAGAACGCCAGAGGAGAGGAGAACGTAGAACCTGGAGAAAACTACTACCACTGCATAGTATCCGTCACGGTAAAGGATTCTGTGACTGTTGTAGGTACAAGTGCAGCGCCATCTGTACCTGAATTGCAATCTGTAGTGAATAAGGACAAACAAACTACCAGTTCATCAAGATTGTTAGTGCAGCAAGAGAGGCTGAGGTAGAGATGAGTGAGCCTGATAACTCACTGGATGATTACAGTGAACTAGTCAATGTCCCTGACAACTTTGATATTCCTGAAAACCTCAGTAGAAAGGCAAGGAAGAAGATGAGAAAGAGACTGAATCAGCTAAAGAAAGATACAAAGGATGAAGAAGATTTTACAAAGCCTTCAGTAGTCAGTTCTCCAGAGGCTGGTAAAGCAACATCTGAGGTGAAAGTAGCTACAGCTGAAGTGCAGAAGGGTAAAACAGAACATTCACTGGTTGGAAACAGTGAAACAGTCGAAGATATTGTGAACACTGTAACACCAGGTGAAAATAAGGCTGTCTTGAACAATGTGGTCGCAGAATCCCAGCCAGAAGGGGACAAAACATGAATGCAGCTGCAAACTCCTTTGAGAGTCCTAACCACCTCAGTAAAACAGCGAGGAAGAAGATGAGAAAGAAACGGAATAAGAACGTACCAACTGAGGCTTAAGCTGAAGAATCCAAACTAACACTATAGGAGATGGCCGAAGATGTTTCGAAGCCTTTGGTGACCACTGATTGTTTAAGTTACAGTAGAGGCTGTGATATATGGGGGCTGATGTTCACGACTGCTTCTGTTCATGGTGTGAGTGGTTGTGAGCGTTGGACCAAAGAACCTATTAAAGCTTTGTCTTCAAAAATACAAATAAATCAGAGCATCAAATTAAGTTTGAAGAATTGTCTGAAATTCAAAATGTTTCTTTTGAAGGTTTATTTCTTCAAATTCATTGTTGTCTTGCTCCTTTTAGAGAAACATTTTGATATAATTTAACACAGAATTTGAACACAATACAATTTTAAATCGTCTTGTTCCCATGCTCTTCTTCATAGTTACATCCGAATTCAACGGCTGCATCTTTTGAAGGACCCAGCTGACAAAGGCTGCTCCTTCGTGTAGCCTCCGTGGACCATAAAGGCCAATGGGACACGCCTACGCCACGGAGCATACGTCAACCGCTGCCTGTGCTCTTACGTTAATAATGACATCACTAAATCACTGGAGCGTAGTCTCCGATTGGTTGACGCTGCGCATCAAACCCCAAAAAGTTCTGCTTTTTCAACTTTTGTACGCGTGAATAGAGCATCTGACGCCTGAATGATCAAGATGCGCCATGTCAACGGCAAATTCGCTGTGATGCTTGAAGACGCGCCACAAAAACACAGAGAGGCCAAGAGGTGTGTCCACCATAGTCTTTGCATATAAACTCGACGTCCCTGGCAACACGGTGTGAACGCACCATACGAGTGCTGAAGACCTTGAGGCAGTGACCTGTGGGTTTGCAGGGCTGACAAGGCTCAGAGCCTTGTCAGAATCAGGCCATCCAGCGGCAGTGATGATCAATAGAGGAAACTGTTTCCGAACATCATCATGCAGGCTGTCTGTGACCATCATGGCCTGACTTTGAATTTTAGTTGAGATTGTTGAGATAGTAGTTTGTGTTCCTTTTTTAAATAAATATATTTTTCTATAATCCTGTAAATACTTGTAAATAAACACTCGTTAATGTTTCAAACTCTTGTCCACACTTTTTTTTTTTCAGGATTTGACACAATCGTTTCAGTGTTTCAAACGGTCCCTTCTCCTCCTCAGATTCCCTCTCGTCTCCTTCCCTCTGTCTCCTCAAATCTTCTCTGTACAATTTTATCATTTCATTCTGCCACTTTCCTGCTGCTGGCCCTCATCTCCTTTGCTGCTCCTGCTCCTCCTTGTCCTCTTGCTGCTCCTGTCTGGCAGTACTTTGTGTGTCCTCGGGGATAGAGACGATGTGTACAAGGGGGGTTGGTGGAGCGCCTCTGTCCCAACACCTCATCCATGGGGACAAATCAGGGCCAAGTTTCTGCAGTGGCCTTCTCCGCCACACCTTCACCTGTGCTTCAGCACTTGCAGTCCTGTCACAGAGTACATTAGAATACAAGGCTTGTTAAAACATGATGAACACAGGGGTTTATTCCTACAAATAAAAATAGTATAAATTCATATCATGTAAATACATGAATATTCAAATAAGATTCCTGTTACATGCAACATGATGAGAACTTTATTCCAAAACATAATATTTTATTTTAAATTGTTAATCAGCAACTGTGCTCATTTTCCATAATTCTGAAACTTATGGATTACAGCAAACGTGTTCCAGTCATGCACCCTGACCCTCAGCTCCCTTCTGCAGGACCGACAGGAGCAGGCTGCCCCTGTCGCACCTGTCCCTCTGAATGCCTCCTGACAGCTTGTTTGTGGAGCTCTTGTGGGCTGTTTGTCCCCTGTCCACTCCCCGGTGTCTGCATTGTCCCAGTGAAGGGTCCCTCTTTGTTAAGTTAGCCTGATCGGAGCCAGGATACAAACACAAGTGTGTGTGGACTGGTATTTATTACTTTGTGTGGACTAAAATCTGCACACACAAAGATCAGGCCCCCATGACGTAAATACTATACGTAAAATAAATAATTATTAGATCAACATGATTTAAAGTTCAGATATGGGTCAAAATAGGTTAAGGTTAGGGTTTAGGTTAAAAGCCCTGTACCAATTTTTTTCCTGATGTATTTTCTTGCCCCAGTCCTAAGTCTGCTCTATGCTGTCTGCATCTAATTATGAAGCATTTTACTGGCTGATAATCAGAAAGTGCACAATAGCATGTTAGTTGTTATTAGCATTACCATAATGACAAAAGAGTTGTGAAAAGAGCTTATAAACTCATTTCTGTGAATAATAACGATGCTCTGAATACATAAGGTAAATGAGGAATATTTGTGGACCACTGCAAACAGTTTAAAAATATGTTTAAGGTCTGGAGATGAACGTAAGTCAATGTAGCATTCCCAAAATGCATGAAAACCCAACATGTGTGCGTGCATGTGTGTGGACTTGTATCTGTGGTGTTTAGAGCCTCCTGGAGAATTCAACGTCATGAGACAGTGGTCTGTTGAGTAAACAGATACTTCACACTGTGGTGTTTGTGACATGTGTAAATATGTAAATGAATTATGTCAACAAAACATTTCAAAGGAGCACCACCTAGCTCTGAGGACAATTAGCCTAGGGTCCAGGACCCAGGTCTGTTTGCTGAGTTTCTTTCGCTACTCTGCTCATCGACTTTAAAATAAAGTTACTGTAGACTTGTTCTTGTGGAGACATTGGCTCTCTGCATCCTTCAGTGCCGCTGGGGCAACCTGTCAGGAGCAGTGGAAACCCATCTCCAGATCATGAGCTAGTCTTGGTCTGGACAACCGCTGAAGGATTTTAATAATAATTGTATATTAAATCTATACAGCACTTTTTGGACACACAAAGATGCTTAACAATGTATAATTCATTCACTCCACATTTGATGGAGGAAGTTACCACAGATGGAAATGAGGCCACCGACCGCCACCAACACTCACACACGCCACATTCATACTGGGAACTGTAGGTGACGTGTCTTGACTTGATTTTATTTTTTTTCAAGTGCCCCACTGTGGCACCTGGTGAGGCCTGGCCCTGCTCAGCTTCAGAGATCTGACAATCAGGCTAAAGTTTTGGTCTGAAACCTAAACCTGTTGTGCTTGTTTTGGGTTGCTCGCTTCTGTTGTGGAGCCAAATGAAGCCTAGAGCTGAAATTTTTTATTTTATTTTTTTTAATTATTGCAGCACGACTTGAGTACATTTTAGATAAACTTTGTAGTCTTAATCCATTGGCCATTACACTTCAACTGTTTCAACCCTCTGCTTGTATCTTCACACTTCTAACCCAGTCTGTTTTTAATGTTCATATCTTGAGTTACAGACACAATAGTGAAATTAAAAACACCAGGCTCATGTACAGCGGGTTAATGAGTATGGCTTAAGTATGGCTATCTTTAAGTTGAAGACGTCTAGACAATATGAACAAGGACGGTCCACAGGAATCAAGGGCAAAGTAACTAAAAGTGAGAGGTAAGGTAGGTGTGAAAGCGAACAGAGCGCCCATGTTTCTGTCAGAGTGTTATCAGCTCCGTGCACCAACAAGAAATACGTCATCAAAACAAGATCTCCACATCTCCACAAGATCTTCCCACTTGGACTGTCACATCGCCTTTCATTGGACTTGTGATGATATTTCACTTTTTGTTTTTGCAACATTCACGAGTGTGCAAATGGAGTTTTGGACCTGTACTATGTCATGGTGCATGGAGCTCCTCTTGGTCCAGTCTTAGTGGTATGCGGGGTTAGTTCAGTGCTGATTCAAGTTTGATGTGAGTGCACACTGTAAGTTTGAACCCAATCCTCGTGAGCTCCTCTCGGTCACAGCCTACTACTTCCACGGTGCACTCATGTCAGCTGTATCCAAACTTGAGCTCAGGACAAGCCGTGACACAGAGCTAACTTGTGAATGTTATAAAAAATAAATACCCACACAAATCCCATGAATAACAGTGTGCAATGTGTCCACAGTGAACCATCAAACCCCCGTTTTCTGCAACGTGTTAACCACAGAGAGGAGCCAGTGAGGGACAAGGGCTCCAAAGAAACAGAGCAGTGTTAAAAAGTGTGAGTGTAACATCCACAGACTCACCCCTGGAGCCCTTCACCTGTCTGTGACTTTGTACACACATTCTAACTTATTATAATTGAGAAACAAATTGAGCAAATAGATCGAGTTCAGAGCTTTTAAAAGAGTCATAGCATGTCCATATTGATGAAAGTGTGGCCGTGAGACGACACTCACTGTTATGCTAACACTCACCGCTTGTTAGCAGTTAGCACGTAGCACAGTCTGCAAATAATATTAAATCAAATCTATTTTCTGTAATTACAACATTATCATGGTACACTTCTTCAGTGATAAAACTGGTGTTCTCCAAAAAATAACAAAAACTACTATTACTCTATGGACATAATTAAACGGTGCCTTTTAGGATTAATACATTAAAAAACATTTGCATTATCCATTGTCCACTTGACACTGTTTAGTCCCATGTCCTTGAAAATATGGTCGTTTCCTCCTTGTAGTTTTTTTAATTACTCTGTGGACTTATTTTCTCCTAATAGTAAAAACATAATTTGTGTTTCGTGGCAATCTGTAAAAAACCTAAAGTTTGAGTGATCTTTTCATCGTGTTAGCTGCAGATTACCAGTCAAACCTTTAACTCAAATCTCCGAGCCTCACACAGTTAACACCAAAGTTTTTTGAGGTTCACAGTTGTGTTAATAATGATCACCCAAAATTTATGACCAAAAACACAAAACTAGTATGTGTAACTTCTACAAATATAATCAATTTAACAATGTTTTTGCAATAAAATAGAATACATTACCTTAAACCTCAAACTAAAGTATTTAAAATCTTAAAGTAGGATTTTGATACTGACAATGGTAATACATAAGTGGTATGTATGTGTATTAGATCAGTTTAAAGAAAGATCTCTCTTTGAGTAAAGATGGTTTATTATACATTTATTATTTATTATACATTCATATAGAACTTCTGGAAATGCTTTGTCAATAATGTGAATAGACAAACATTACATTGAAACGTTGATTTTATTTTTTTTAAACAAACAGGTCTAATTTTTATATTGACAAATTACAGGTTAATTTAAGGTACACTTTATTGTCCCCATAGGGAAATTTGTCCTCTGCATTTGACCCATCCTTCAATGCCACTGGGTCACCTTATATGAAATATACCATGTGAACATTTCACTTATTTTCAGAACTATGAAATCAAGCATTTATAATTAAACATGTATTTAAAAAACATGACTATGAAGATGAACATTTGAGCAAAACAGTTTTGAATAGTGTTGTGCTCAAAGTCTGTTAAGTTATATCCAGTTGTTTCTCTAAACGCAGCAAGACAACAATGAACATGAAGAAATAAATGTTCAAAAGAATTTTATAAAATTATTGAATAAGTCAAAAAATCAAACATGATTTGATATTCAATTATTTATTTGTATTTTTGAAGACAAAGCTATAGCAGCTTCTTGCTACAACTTGTCCAATGTTCCCAACTACTTCACAAAGCAACTGTGAACATCAGGACCCCCTCCCCTCTTTACCTACCTAACCCTAACTCCTAACCTACCTACTTGCCTACTTAATGTACCTAAACCCAGTGATGCACCAGCTTGGGATTTGGTCTGACTGGTCGTTGGTACAACATCTGGAGGAATCTTCTTCTGTAGATTCCTTCCCTTCCTCATGTTCGTCTTTGGATTTAATGACAGAGGAATTTTCAGACTCCATAACCTGAATCTCAGTTTCTTCTTATCCTTCCTTATCTTCCTCCTCACCTCCAACTGTTTAGCTGGTTGGAGCTGAAGAATCTGTCACATGTTTCTTGATTTTATTCCATTTCTTTTTCATTTTTTTTCCTCGCTGTTTTACTGAGGTGGTTGTGGATCTCAGAGGAGGTCGCAGTCACGTCCCCACCTGGTGTTACCGTGTCCACAGTATGTTCAAGTGGTTCACTGTTAGCAACCACTGAAATGTCTGTCTCATCCTCCAGTATTTCAGCTGTTGCTACTTCAACCTCAGCCTCTCCTTTAGCCTCAGATGGTACATCCTGTGACTCAGATTCTGTCTCAACTTTCTTTTGCTGATTGAGTCTCTTTCGCATCTTCTTTCTCGCCGTTTTACTGAGGTTCTGGGGCATCTCAGTGTTGTCAGGCTCACTCATCTGTACTTCAGCTGTGGTCCTCTCAACCTCAGCCTCTCGTACTGTACTAACAATCTTTGGTGAACTGACCACGGCAGCCTCCGTAGTTTGATCCACCTCAGATTGCAGTTCAGGTACAGATGGTGCTGCACTTGTACCTACCACAGTCACAGAATCCTTTACCGTGACAGATACTATGCAGTGGTAGTACTTTTCTCCAGGTTGTACGTTCTGCTCTGTTGTTCCAAGTTCGATCTGATAGACTTGGTGTAGATTGTCTCCATCAGAACAGAACCAAAGCCATTGGAGTTTTCTTCTATTTCAAAGTCGAGTTGGACGTCTCTCTTCTCCTTAAGCTGCTCTGTGGCTTTGTCCAACTCTGTTTACAGAAATTGGCATTTTGATTTCAAAGCGTTCTCTCTCTCCATGAAGAATCTACGTTCTTCGGCCCACTGGTTCTGCAGTTTCTGAAGGATAGCAGAAAGTGCATTGTTTTTTTAAATACTGGCAGCCATTTTCAAATGTGTAAAAATCTTTCAAATGAACTGACTTTCAAATGGACCTGGCTTAAAGCAGAAAATGTTTTGTCTTAACTGTTCACTAGCGATACATGTATTTGTTTGTATTGATTTTAGGTTTTTGGGTGACCACGAAGGGCCTGTCTGTCCAGATTTGAGTCAACAATGTAAACAATGTCAAAAACATTAAGTGCTAGCACTGAAGTTCTATTCAAAATTGTGTTGAAGTGGACAATACATTAAACCATGAAACACAAACAAATAATACTTCCCAGAAATAGAAACATATGGAAAATGATGACATATTTTTAAGTAAAATACTGTCGGTAATGGTAATACAGTAAGTGAAATTAATGAAAATGTAAATGAAGTAAAGAGTGCATGCATTGTTGCTGTGAGGGATTGCCTCTCCACAGATCTGACCTGAAAATGTACTTAAAACAAAGGAATTCATTGGTCAGCCATCATTTTGAACAAAATCTGTTTCAACTCAGAATAATAGACTTAAGTACTTTACTCATTTATTCTCAGGCTCAAAACAGTTCTGTTTTTATTCTGCACTCTTCTGTTTTAATGTTAATTTTATGATGATTATTTTGATTATTTATGTTTTGATTTGTGTGATTTTAATGTGTTTCTTATTCTGGAAAGCACTTTGAATTACTTTGTGTATGAATTGTGCATATTCTGCAGAAATCTCTAATGTTTTTCAGATCCGTTTTTTTTTTCTTTTTTTTTCTGTATCTTTTTCCAGGTTTGTTTTGATACTTAAGGGACATGCATGTTCCTCATTGGCTATCCCACCTGTCAACCACGCCCAATAGACCTCGAACTAGAACTAGAGATTCAGCGGTGACCAGACTCACATATAAGTATTAAGTGAAGTTAAGTGAATGTGCCTTTGCTTTGAGGCACTTTAGATAATTCAATCAATTAAAATGTGTAATACAACTACTATTTAAGACATTTAAGAAAAAACTGTGTATGTATAATTATGAATGAACAACTAGCTAGCTCTTTTAGATAATTGAATCCTACTTTCTGGATGCAGTTGCTTGTAAAAGAGGGCGTACATTCTCAGCTGGCTGGTGTGTCCCTGTCTCAGCCCGGTCGCTCACAGGTGGGTTTACGGCCGTGTTTATTTGACTGTAATGGAAAAGTGTCTCCATAAAGACACTGTTGGCAGCACTTCCCTTTTGTGGCCCCTTTTAATGTGCCACAGGGAGCCAGAAAACCTCACCCCAATATGCTCCCATTACAATAAACACTAAAACGTTATTCACTGAGCAGCTACTCCATCACACAGCCACGTTTAAAGAACTGTATGTTGTCTGTGCTCTTACAGTTTTAAAAAATGGAGGTTTATACATTTACTTTCTAGTTTCACACGGGCATCAGACCTAACATATGTAGAGGTAATTCCATAACTGTATTTATATTCACATGTGGCCTTATATCTGTGTAATCCCTCAGTCGTCCAGGTAGGTCCACGGGCGTATACCAGTCTATGTGACTTATACTTGTTCTGATACAGCTCAAGATCTTTTTAAACCTATTCAGGAAAGGTTCATTTCTGTCCTGTGAATGTGACTTTTTAGTATCGATACCTGCTCAAATGAGTATCTCGTTTTCGTATCGATAAATATCTGATTTCTGATACGTTTGACAACCCTACCATGTACTGCATAGACCTCTTCTCTCTGGGACCGGTGGGGGGCTGGTGGGAGGATTGGAGAGCTGGTGGGGAATTAAGTGGCAACCGGAAAATTCGGCGTTGTGGGATCAAGCACGGCACATTAGAGGAGGGTCCAAGCTCAAACGGGAATACAGTGCACGGCTGCATTAATAAGATACATTTACTCAGCGTGGTCCCAAGAGGTATGAGGGGCCTTCTTTACATAACGAGTGGTAAGAGTGTGAAAAGGTCCCGCTGCACTTAGCCCCCAAGTAGCTTTAAAGGTGCTGTAACTGATTTTTACTGTCTGAAAAACATAAAAAAAACAGATCTAGTTCATTTTAAACAGGGTGTAGCTGTCAAAAGTTATTCCTCACTTTTTTTATGCATTCTGAACATCCTAATTATTCACCGCGATGAGTTTATAAGGGCTTTTCACAACTTTCAGAGGCTAGAGCGGAGTTTTACTGGTAAAGCTAACAACAACGTAGCATGCTAATGGTGCATTTCCTGGTTCTCAGACAATAAAACACACATTTTTACCAAACCAAAGTTGTTTTTACAATATATCTGTGCTGCGGCAGGACAAATTTTGCTGATATACATGGGGGAAAAATGGGTACAGCCAGTTTAACCGAAAAAACTTCAAGATTATGCTCTCGATTATGTCAAATAATATGAGTGACTGAACAGAAAAAACAAAACAACAAAAAACACACACACACACACACACACAAAATATAAGACTTTTAAGGTTTCCCTCCTAATGAATTTGGGTGGCCCATCTTGGTTTGATAGGTAAAAGGTTTGGTTGGGTTTTCGAGAGTCTATTTTCTGTTGAAATAAGAATAAATACAAGTCCACAGAGGCTTTATTCCATAATCTATTTTACGTTTGTTAAACTCAAGATAAGCATTTAGGGGTAAAACTCTCAACGTGCTCATGAAATTTGGGTAATGACCAAAAGGACAAGATGTGAACTCCACATAGCAAGACCCTACGACGCCACCCGGGAGTCGAACCCAGGACCTTGTAGCTGTGGCACAACGGATTCATGACTAAATTGTGACAAAATCTGGATTTGACCAGTACTGAACCAGGACTAGAACAGAACCAAAACAAGTCTACATATGGACTAAAGTGCGCTCAAACCAGGACCAAACCAAGTGTGGCCGGGCACGTAAATTTAAGCAAAGATGACAGTAACTTCAAGCTCCCCAGACACTTCTCCAAATAGATCTGACGTAGACTTTCTGCTACTATCTGCTATCTCAAATGCTTATTACCACGTTTAGACCTGGTTTAGACCTGGCTTAGTTCAGCCCTTGGTTTAGTGCTTCTTAAGTCCTGGTTGTTCTGGGTTTAGTCCTGGTTCAGTTCTGGTTTAGTCCTGGTTCAGTCTCACCTTCAGACGCAGCCGGACCTACTTTTTAGTACTACTTTTCTGCTTACACCACGACACAGCCCCTGCTCCTTCATTAGCCCTTCATAACGCCTTCGCTTTGCATTTCCACACGACATTTTTCCGACGCAATTTACACTCTCAACAATTATAGCCTCTCCACCGCAGATATGGTGTCGCCCCCTCCCCCCTTGACCCCTGACCTTTGCCGACGCGAGCCAAAAAGCGCGCTAGCTGATTAACGGCTAGCCACCTCTTCCTAAACCGAGGTGACACCGCCGTATGCGCGTTATGGAAATGAACCCGCGACAACACACCCAATTAGACCGGAGTTATTTAGCAGGGACGGGACAAGCGCGCCCACTCGTCCCAGGCAAATTAATGTGAAGATGGTGGCCTGCCAGAGGAGAGGGTCCATCTAACAAGAAGACGTTTTAAAAGCATCAAGACAGCCAAGCTAAATTATACTGAAGAAATGGTGAAAAGGTGGGACTGTGAGTTAGAGTTTGGACCTAAGACAGGATAAGTAGGTAAGATAAGACGCATGAAGACTAGGGTGTAATTATTGTACATGAAAAACTTATTTGGAAGGTTTTAAAAAGGCCGTATTATGCAAAATTGACTTTTTTTTGGAGTTTTCTACCATGATATGATGTATTTTTTGTCATTTTTACGTCTATCCTTTTTTGTACATTATTATTTTGTCCAGTTTTATTAACTTTTAACTTATAAATCAGATATTATGCTGGACAGTTAGTCTTTAAGTTACTCGAGTAGTGGTTGGCCTGTCACAATAAAGTTTGTATAGTTCAATATATGAAAGCTGGAGTAATATTTTTTGGAGTCAGTATTCATTGTGTGTACATTTTCTTTGCACTACTGGGAAATTTTTGGTGATTTTTTGGCAGCATGATAAGATCTAAGCCGTAAAAGGTTGAATAAATCACTTTTTTGACCCGTTATAAATGAAATTGTAGATTTAGAATAGTTTTTTCAGGATAATTCTACTTAAGGGTTGTGTCAGTGGCATATATTAGTTTAAATCATCTATATTTTCTTTACCAATATATCGCTCATCACATTTTTTTACTCTTGCTTATCGAACTTCTCAGACCACTACTTTGTACTTTTACTTGAGTAATATTAGTTTGAAGTAACGTTACTCTTGTTTGAGTGTAATTTTTGGTTTGTAGCCACCTCTGGGTTAGCTCACGTTAGCGTTTATATCTGCACTTTTTAATTCTCCACAACACCACACCAGAACTGACCAAATGATACCACTCGACCATAGACTAGCAGACGTGAACTAAGAGAGTGTGACGTCACCCTTGGCGTTCGGATTCAGCCAAAAGAAGCTCATCGAGGCTAACACTTATACCGGCTAATCTGCAACCAGGGACCATATTTGGAAATCTGAGCACAAAAACAAAGAGCCTATCAAGAGCGAAGCTGTTGATGATTATGCCCCTTTTGGCTCACACAGGCTGTCAATCAACCTGTTGCTAATGCCAGCGGGAGCGACATCGGGAAAGCAGGCTATGGATTTATCAGTTATTAATGTTACTATGTTAATTTAAGGACAAAAAAAGAGGAATCAAAACACCAGGATCATGTAGAGCGGGTTAACACAAAGATTTTAAGATCAAAATTGCGAGCCTGACAGCAGCAGTTACAGAGAGAGGGGAGATGGTTTTTCAATAGAAAGTGAATTGCAACCAGAGCTCGAAGGAGTGCCCATTCTCACTTCTTATTTAGAACACGAGGCTAGCGGGTTAGCTATGTCCATTTCTGTATACAGTCTATGCACTCAACCTGGAGCTTTTGTGCGAGCTGCCAGCGGATGTCATGGCAACCGCACTGTATATAGATTTAGAATTAAAATATTTGGGCTGTAGCAGGAGCGGATTTGTGTGTCCCTCTGTTGTTTACGCACAAAACTTTCCCAGGTCCTGCACCTTTTCTTCCTTAAGTGTAGACCGCCTTTTCAGCCTTGGCTCTGAGCTGCTACGCTGTCTTAATTTCTCCTTTCTGCGGTCAGCGTGGAGCGTTAGCATTAGCGCGGGTGGGCGGGTCCAGGGAAGTCGCAAAGAGCAGAGTCTGGAGGAAATCTAGTCCCTCTTTGAAAAAATGTCACAAGAGAGATAGGAGATTGGCACCATAAAGCGCTCGGAATAGCACGGCTGTCTCGCGGTGTCAGGCCAAATTTGGGCGCAGACGTTGACTTTTGTTCGGGCCCCTGAAAAGGAGATGGGAGGTGTAAAAATTGTGGTTTCTTCTCTGGCCGTGAGCATGTGCGGTACATTAGCTTTGAGAAAATGCAGAAGAATGTCACAGTAGTTGGGATTTGGGAAACAAAATTCATTTGAGCGTTTAAGAGTCATAATTTGTGTAAAATTGGTTAATTTTGTACAGATATTAAAGGGCCCATGTTACTCTATTTTCTAATCTATGGTATAATGTTGTTTTCTTATCAGTAACATACCCAGAGTTGTGTTTTGTTTCATTCACACATGTTTAAGACGCAAACCCTGTGTATTTAGGATGAAAATGCTCTGTTCCAAATTGTGATGTCATGTGGTAGTACAGGAAGTGCTCCACTGTGTTTTTAAACTCCATACACCTTCACTAGAATCATTTGGATATTTTCAGGCCTGGAATTACTGTCTCTGCTGAACAAAAGGTAAAAGGTATCTGCTGTTAACTTGAAAACTATCACTTCATGACATGACAAGGTGGAACAGAGCATTTTGAGCTTTAGAGATGTGGAGGGACTAGTTATAAAGGATTACTCAAACGTGTGAATAAAACAAAACTCAACTCTAGGTAGGTTTTTGAGGAGATAGCAAAATTATAACATGTTTACATCATATGGGACCTTCCAAGTATTGAAATTTAATGTACAATTGGTTCATTTTGTACACATATTAAGTTTGAAAATGGTGTTATTGTATGCACATTCACATCAAATTTTAAGCTATTACTGGGGCTTGAAAATAACAAAACAAACATTACCCTCATAAATTCTCAAAACATGTTCAGGCCTTTGTGAAATACATTTGCAATCTCACATTTTAATGAGTTATTGTCTTAATTGTATTTTTTTGTAAAATTAGAACTTCCATTTCTGAAATACCAGATCTCCCAAGAGCTGGTGTCGTTCTGAGGGGAGTAACTGCCATAGAATGTTCGTCCAGTAAAAAAATAAAATAATTATGCTTAATGTGTTTCCACTGTCTAAAATGCTCTTTAACCGTTGAGAAGGTATATATTTTGAAGTGAGCAAATAAACTGGTTCGCGAATTAGGGATTTAAAATGTGATATTTGGCGAGTCCACCTCTTATTATTTATACAACACGTCAGAATGCGCATTAAAATAGGGTCATGGAAACACAACTAGTGAAATGTATTAGTGGTTTTCATGTATGTATTCAGATTCACACTCCCAGATGGGGCACAAGAGTTTTTAACAATATTAATTTTAGCTGCTCCCATCTGTATTAAACATGATTGGTCAAGAATGTCTTAGACCAGCAAAAGACAAAGTTTAAATCTGTCAACTGGACAAATCGTTGTAGGAGTGAAGACATTTCACTGCTCATCCAAGCCGCTTCTTCAGTTCTGGTCAGATTGCTGGTGGACACTGCCTCATATCTATCTGAAGAGAGGGGCTAACTACTCTGAAACTGTAAACAGCTATTGTCTCCAGTTTTAGCCCTAATGACCCTATTCAGCCTGCAATGGCCCCCTATTGTTCTCTTTGTTCTTGTTTGTTTTGGGTCTGAGGATAGATTCTAGTGTCTTAGAATGTTGTGATGTCATCTGAAACACAGCGATAGAGCGCTCATAATTACTGCTGAGGGGAAAAAAGTCAGAATTTCATCAAAATTGTAGCCTTAAAAGATATATTTACAGATAAAGGGAAAGTAAAAAAGCAACTTCAAAAATTTAACAAAGCAAAAAATTCAACTGCATATGACTGAAAGGTTTTTATTCTGCATTCTTCTGTTTTAATGCTAATTTTATGATGATCATTTGTGATTATTTATTTTTTGATTTGTGTGATTTTAATGTCTTTTTTATTCTGTAAAGCACTTTGAATTACTTTGTGTACGAATTGTGCTATACAAATAAACTTGCTTTGCCTTAAATATCCAGAATCTATGTGATTAATTTTAAAAATGTACCCGCCATCTGGTACCCCAAAAGTGTAGCGTTCAATTTACAAATGGACTAAGTATGCACAACAGCCAGGATTTGAACCTGTTACCCTCTGGTTGACCGGCAAGCTTACCGACTACACCACTTTATGTGATATTTCTGTAGACACTTGTATAATTTAACAAGTTTTCCTTTGCTTTTTTTTTGTCTCTATCACATTTGGACCTTACACCGGCCTGTCATCCATCAACCCAGCCCTTTACGCCGCTTACCCTGCTCCGTAATGGGATTAGCCACTATTTCTACAAATGTACAAAAAACAGATCACATGACGCGGCTTAGAGGTCTGCCCATCGCTTCTCCAAGGCCCGCCGATCAAAGTGCGGCCGGAGAGCGAGGACGGTGACCCCGGCACGGTGACCCTCTCTAATCAAAGGGTCAATCAAAGGGTTAATCTCCTCAAAGGTGACTATTCAGGGGCACCGTGTGTGACCAACTGGAGGTTTGGGTCTGGTGTAGGACCAGAGAGGGAGGGCAGAGGTGAGGAGGAGTTAAGGGGCGCTGTTTGAAGAACCTATTGGTCAAAGGTCAAAGATGCGTCATGGACGGGTAAAAATGACAGGTAAACATGGATCTATAATAAGAAATGGATAAGACGGTCCCCATCCGTCTGCGAGTGAGATCGACTAGTGGCCGCTTCATAGGTACTGCAGTTTCCGGGAACTTCGGCCCAGAAAGAGTTCTCCCATAGAGCACAATGTATTTTCTTGCGAATTCAAACTGCGAGCGTTCGACTGACAGGGGCAGCACAGTTTTCACAAAGGTCGGGTTTTATAGGGATTCTTCTGTATTTTCCCAACACGAGCATTTTTGAATTTTTAGATCTTCAAGGCATTTAAAATTTAGCTTTGTAGGATTTAGCCTAGCCCTGCTCCACAGTATTCAGTCAGTAATGCTTTTTTTTTTTTTTTGGCATTTCATATCAATGAGCTCACGCCTTTGAAAACACCACACCGGTTCATCTTCTGAATCTTATTATACTTTCACGGAAACACTTTATAGTAAAGTTTGAAATACTGGCCCCAGGTTTCTTTTGTGCATGTAAAAACACACCAAAAGTCACGTCTAATTACCGGCTTCTCTGATTATTGTAGTCATCTCATTTTCATTGCCTTGTAAATGTACACCGTTACTTACTTACGGCCCTTGATGCTGCCGGCGTGTAGAGCAGCAACGAAGTCTCCACTGGGGCCATAAGGCTGGTGTTTGGCCTCGAGGGGGGTCACTACATGTCAGTACTACTACATAGACTCTGCTAGTGAGTCACATGTCATGCCTCCTCGTTTGTTGGACCTGGTAACGCTTCGGCAGCCGAGTGACAGTGGCAAAAGAATATCCGGTGCCTTCAAGTATCGGGAGTGAGTAGCTGAGGGAAGGAAACGGGATGGAAAACCAGTCTCTTTGGGGTTGACCATAAAGAGTGTAGCTCAGAGAAATAATATTGTAGCATTCTGGTGTAAGGAAACAAATTTCTTCGGAGTCAAACAACCGCAATCTCAACTCATAAGAGCCAGTCTCCAAAACAGGCCGGAAACCGACCAGCAGAGGCTTCACATCAACTTGTCGGCATAGCAACCAAGTGTCACATGTAAACGCAATGAAATTAACAACACAAACAGTGACAAGAACAACAAAAGGTGTCATCTCTGAACTAAACACAAAATATCAGATCATTACACCATAGACGCAAAATATTTCACAGGTTTGGTTGAGTAGGTTCCATTCCGGCACCACCATCATTAGGCAGAAACTAATTAATCAGCGCGCTATTGACGATCCACTGTGCCACCATTATCATTCATACTCTTTATGCTAATTTCACATGGAGGAATTAAGGTGTGTGTAACTCTGGACTAAATGAATAGAGCCAAATACAAACATTAATCACATCCGAATAATAACATTTCAACTGTTCAACAAAGACATGGCCATATCTGTGTCGACTTCACGCACACTACACAGAAATTCATTTGCTGAGAACAATTATTTACACATGACTGATGAGAATGTGCAGCTTAATTAAACTGCGAGAGTTAAAGATGGGAGAGGCAGGTTAATACAATTATTACAATACAGAAATAAATCAATATTGAAATGTTCACTTGTTGAAAGAGGTCTGAAAAGGGGGGACGTGTGAGCAGTTATAGTCTACTGATCAAACGTCTTTCTTATTGTTGTGAAAGACAAATCTATATGAAATTGTTGAGTAAATTATCAAATCCTCCAGGTTGACTCTTCTGACGTGGCTTTACTTACAATAGAGCAACCATTTCCCCAACATCCAATAATTACAGGTCCATCCTCGTCCAATGGTTCAGTACATGATTGGTACATCAAAAAACAAAAAACAAAACACTTTACTTAATACTTAATTTAAACATGCTCTTGAGTCCCTTTGCTTTGGCGTTACATTACACACAGAACACTAAATAATAGGGTTTCTACCTGTGATGTAACAATCCAGAGAAAATTTAAACTGCACATCTGAGACTCCCAGACAAAAGATTTTTTAGAGGATTACTAAAACTGCTGTGAATGAAGCAAAAAAACAACTCCAGGTATGTTTTTAATGATGGAACAATGTTATAACGTGGTAACAGCTCCAAAAGTCAACTTTCATCATGTTTCCTCATAATTGTATGAATAATGCACTGGATTAAACACTTAAAGGCACAGTGTAATGGGGCAGATACAGTTGTCCTGGGGCAGACTGACAGAAATGAGGCTGCAAATCTGTGTCATCAGCCCCTCCAGCCACTAATCACTTGTCCAGGAACACGACCTTTCGGTTGGTGGGTGAACGCTCTAACCACTGATCCACTCCAGCCAGGTACAGAACAGTAGTTTGGATACAGAGAATCAGTCTTAAAATGGTATAGTGCGTTCCCCAGTACTTCCCTGTGGAAAATAGAGCAAGTATGAAGTCTGTGCTAAGGTATAAAAATCATCAGCCAGCTTGGAAACCTGACTGTCAAATATGAACGGTAGATATGGGCGACAGTAGCTCAGTTGGTTGGTTGGTTGAGCAGTCAGGTGCAATTCTAGCTCTCACACCCTATACTCAGATGTGACATATAAGTCGCATTTGAGTATAAATCGCACCCCCGGCATGTGTGAATGAAAGAAAACACAACCCTAGGTCTGTTTGTGAGGAAGAAACAACCATTAATTAACATTATAACATCAGAAAATAGTGTAATATGGGCCCTTTAAATAACCTACTCCAGCTTTAATGTGCGTGCAACAACATTGCCGATTGAACCATTTAGTACCAAGCTAAACCATCCTCCTATAAAACGCACCGCACATATCCTCTATACATTACATTGACTTTAGCCCGGGGGTGCGTGTTCATTTAGCTGTACTTCATACGCATCTCAAACAATCTTATTACGATAACAAAAGGCCCTGTGTCGGGAATGCACTACAACTTAATAATAGCCCTCCCCCCTCTGCCTCTTCTCAACGATATGTGAAAATTGCATAGCGTTAGCCTCAGGGTTTGATAAAGGGAGACTTTGCCTAATGCTTCAGTAAACGCGTTAGGCTAACTTTTAACTGCACATAATTGGGTCTAATATATTTACACAGGATGGATTTGCCCTTGTTCACCCTTTGGATACGTGCAAGAAAGAGCAGTTGGTCAGGCTAGGTCACCGCTATGCGACCCGGACGGACCATGCTAACGTTATTTAGCATTTAGCTGGTTATTAGTTTTTTATTTTGGTAATACAATGTGCAGTGTATTTTAGCTATAATGGAAATGCAAGCGCTTTTGCTTTTGACAGGGATCTACTACTACTAAAGCGACAGTATGCAACATTTTAGCCAATAAATGTAATAAAATAAAAGCAGTTTTTGTTGTTGTTTTTAGATTTTGGTAATGTTTATTGAACTGGAAAAATAAAAAACATGCGTCCTTACTTTGAGTGGGCTTGCATCTTCACAGATCTGGCTATTATTTTGCCTTCTCCTGCTTGTTTCCATGGAAATGTCTATTTTTTTATATTTATTCATTGAGTTTTGCTATTATTTCCACATGGTTTAATACATATCTATTTCCATGGAGAGTTTTCTGAAATATAGCTTTAACAATCTATTGCCGTAGAATCGTGCAGGTGATTTTCCACCTCCAGAAAGTTACACACTGTACCTTTAAAATGTGGCCTATTTAAAAGCAGGATTAAATCCTTTACAGCTCTATAATATAGCTTTAACACATCATATGCACATCACATTTTTCATTGTCTTATTACGAGTGGCACAGTTGGTAAACATTCACCCTCCAACCAGACAGTAGCCAGTTTGAATCCCACCTGTATCACAAAGACTGCTGTCAATGTGACTGGCATCTAGAGTAAAAATACGCCAAATCAGTATACAAATGAATGAGTTTTAATTTGAACTATTAAGGAGAAACAATATGGAAGCAATGTAGTGGCTAATGCTAATAAAACTATCTTAAACATGTAAATCTGTGCAAATAAAGTTACCAGATCCGTTACAGGACTGAAAAAAATCCTTCTTTGGGCAGTGTGATTATGTAAAAGGTGTAATGAGGTAATTAGAGGAAGACCATAAGGCTAATACTGTGACCTTTGACCTGTGGCTCTTGACACTTGTCCCTGGAGACGGTGAATACAGGATAACCTCACTTCGGGCCTGTCCGCTTAACCTGATGTGTGATATTACATTTCAGTGGGGGAAAATGGGAGGTGCAGCAGCCATCTTTTTATTTTTAATGAGTCTAGTAACATTAACAGGTGTATTATTACACCATTTGAATAACCCTTTATTATTAAAGACTACATCTCCAAAGCTGAAAATGCTCCGTTAAACCTTGTTTTGTCATGAAGTGGTAGTTTTCAAGTTAACATCCATCTACCTTTTACCTTTTGTTTAGTAAAGTTTGGAAATTCCGGGATTGAAAATAACCAAATGATTGTAGTGAAGGTGTATGGAGTTTAAAAACACAGTGGAGCACTTCCTGTATTGCCACATGACATCACAAGGTGGAACAAGTGTTTTTAGCTTTAGAGAAGAACTGATATTAAAAGAACTGAATTTAAAACAACACCTTTTATGCAAAATGATTGAATATTTGCTCCTTTGTCATAGTTGTACTCAAAAATACTCAGTTTGCATTTTGACTGGATTGTTGAGTCATAGGTAAAAATATGGACTTTTACTGCACACTTTTTTAAGCCCGTAAACCATTACCGGAGTCATTCTGCAGTCAAATTGTGTTCACAACCAACACATTACTTATCAGTTGAGGTGATAAGGTCGGTTACATACCACTGGTGTCTCTGGGGGAAGTACATACTTGTGTAAGCATCAGTAGGTCCAATCATATTTCATGTTTTCCTGACTGTTTGCATTGTTCTATACTTAAGTGCTGTGATCCTTGTATTTTTTTTCTCCTTTTTTCTACTAAAAATAGCGATGGCACGATATTGAAATTTGACGTCACAATTAACATGGCCAAAATAATTGCAATTAACAATTATATCACAATAATTATTAAAGTTGTGGACTTTTAAAAAATGTTTTGGATATGAATAATTATAATTTTAATATTATGAACCGGATTTATATTTAAACAACTGTATTGTACTAGGTGATAGGTGACAACAACAAGACATCGGCATTCGTGTCCGTATACATTATAACGAGCAATGTAGTTTTAATGAATTATTTTCTTTACTATTCACTATGAACCAGATATTCTGTGTTCTTAATACAGATAGAATTGAACTGAACAATGCTCCAGAAGAGATCATTATAGACAAGTAGCTTTTTTCTGCACATTATAGTGATGTAATAACGATGTAATGACCATGTTTTGTTTATCGTCCCATCCCAAACTATAAAACACAGGGAGTTCCTGTTTTGTATGAAATCTGCTCTATAATTAAAGATACCTTGCCTTCTCTATGGGAGGGAGGCCTGAAAACATCTTGAAAAACACACATTCTTACTGTGAGCACGTGCCTCTTTAACTGACACCTGCTTGTCTTCCCAAAGGCAGATAATGCCGTACTGTGGAACATTCTTGGCCCATGGAGATAAGCAGGTGGCAAATATCAACCACCAGAAAAGTTTGGTTTGGTGCACATCATAGACTGTATAAAGAAGTGGACTAAGTGAGTTATAGAGGCGAATCTGGAGTCGAGTTCCATATTTAGAATTTCAACCAAGAGTATCATAGCAACCAAAGAGCCAATCCGGAGCGGGGCTATTGGTAAGGTAACACCCCTTCCCGCCTAGCAACGCTGTCAATCAAACCTGTTGCTAACGCTAGCAGGAGCAACTTCGGGGAAAGAAGGCGGCTGATTTGTCTGTTATTAATGTTCATATCTTGAATCACAGACAAAATATACATAAACATTCTAAGGTCAAAATGACGAGTCTGACAGCAGCAGTTATGGAGAGAGCGGCGACAGTTTTCTAATGTAAAGTGAACTGCAGCCAGAGTCCATGGAAACGCGCCCATGATCACTTCCTATTTGGAACGTAGCAGCTAGCAGGTTAGCTATGTCCCTTTATATACAGTCTATGTGTACACTTAATCCTCCAAGACAAATAAAATACACATTTGTTGCAGTCCTGATTATTTTTTTAAATTTAATGGTACTGTATGTAACTTTCAGGAGGTGGCACGTCACCTGCATGATTCTTTGGAAATAGAAAGTTAAAACCATACTTTGGAACACTCTGCGTGGAGATAGATATGTTTCATGCCATACTGTAGATTATAACCAAATAAGAGTCAGGTTTGTGGAGATGCAAGCCCGCTCAAAATAAGGATTCAGTGCAATAAACACAACCAAATTTTACCGTTTTTATTACTTCTGTTATTCTGTGAGGAAAGTCGTATTGCTAATTTTAATTGTTTGAAAAAATAAAAAATAAACACAACCAAAATGACAAAAAAATAATAAATAAATACAAAAAAAATCCACAAACATAAAATATGCTGGGATGACAGTAACTTCCACTGATTGGAAGGTTGGCGGTTCGAATCCCACTCTACATATAAACATCATTGGTTCAGCGACCAGATACACTGACTCACAGGTTGGAGGTGCAATTCTAGCTCCAACAGATGAATACTGTTGTTGTGTCCTTGGGCACGACATCTCGTCCTCAGTGTCTGTGTACATCAGTGTATGAATGTGTGTGTGAATGTGTGAGTGGTTCCTTGATGTAAAGCGCTTTGAGTGACTTGAAGGTGGAAAAGTGCTGTATAAAAATGTGACCATTTCCCATTGACCTTGTATTTTGGTCTATTTTTTCGCTTAAAAGTTACCTACTGTGGCTTTAACCTCAAAAAAGTAGCATTTATAGCATTTCTTATGTTACTTTACACTCAATTCTAGTGTGTGGACTTGTGTGTGCCCCTGCTTCAGATTGTTTCTTTGGTTTAATTACTTGCTAGCTGCACTAATGACCCTGTCCGACTTGGCTTTCCCGAAGAATAATGACCAAACTCGGACTTGCTAACTTCACGTTGAACCGGATTGACAACGGCATTGAAAAACTGTCCCCACACACAAAAAAAATAAACGTAGCGGGTTGATATTTTAGCTCTCCTCTCTCATCCCTCTCTCCTCCTCTTATCAGGTTAGGGGGCTTCATTAATCACCGCGGCGACAGCTTTAGCCCAAGGACCTCTCTGCATTTCGCCCAATTAGCTAGCGCCGAGACAATAGGAACAAGTTGCAAATTTACGGCGCAGAAAAAAAAGGCCAAAATGAACCTCTACCTACCCTGCACCTCCCGCGCAAATCCCTTCATTGATCACAAGGTTTCGGAGCGTCCCCGGAGTGCCGCAGACAATTACCGATATTATTACATCTGCATTGATTTTGAGCAAAGTGTCTCCAAGCAATTAAAAAAAATTACAGTTCGGAAGCGGGCCAATTAAAATGCCCCCAGCGCGCGAGGGGGGAAGGGGGGTGGATTGGTCGGAGGGGATGGTCAGAATGTTGCCTTTTTAAAATGCGACGCAGAGGGGATTAGCTGCGTGAGTGGTTTCGGGAGGTAGGCGTTTTCGTGTAAGGACATAATGGGGATCAATCGGTGTAAAGTGTTTGTAATGGCAGATCAGAAAGAGTGAGAGAATCAAAGCGGTAAGTATTGACTATGAACTCGTTTTGGATACTAAGGAATGGACGCGATACTCAATACTGATAATAGAATGTGATTTTCAACATTAAATTGCAGTACTTTCTTTTATATTACTATGTCGCCTTATATCTGTGTAATCCCTCAGTCGTCCAGTAGGTTCCATAGTGGTCCATGGGCGTATACTAGTCTGTGTGTCTTATATTTGTTCTGATACAGTTCAAGATCGTTCTAAAGATATTCATTTTTGTCCTGTGAATGTTACTTTTTTAGTATTGATACCTGCTCAAATAATTATCTAGTTTTCGTACCAATAAATATCTGATTTTTGATTCTTTTGACAACCTCAAATGCCATATTGATCTACAATTGACTTCTTGTTCCAAACGGTAGAACTGAGTCTCTCCTGGTGCCCAAAACTTGTCATGTAGAGGCATTTCTCCAAAACAAGCAGCTTATTTTGAGTCCAACGTACCATATTTTCCAGAGTATGTTGCACCGGAGTATAAGTCACACCAGCCCAAAAATGGATAATAATGAAGAAAAAAACATATTTCACATATAAATCGCATCTGAGTATAAGTCGCACCCCTGGCCAATCTATGAAAAAAGTGCAGCTTATAGTCCGGAAAATACGGTAAATCCTCAGGTCTCCCAGTGCAAATCCAAGTCCTCATCATTCAAGTTTAAATCCACATACAAGGCATTAAAATATGGCTCCAAGTTGAGTCCTTATCAAGAGTTGGCACTCAAATCGAGTTCTACATCTGTGGTTGGTGCAGCAGTTAAAGGTCCTATATTACACAAAATGGACTCCTGAGAGCTTTTAGCCATGTTATAATGTTACCTCCTCAAAAACGTACCTGGAGTCGTGTTTTGTTTCATTCACACAAGTTAACAGCTACTTTTTACCTTTCGCACAGTAGAGATGGGCAATTCCAGAGTTGAGGCATCCAAATGATTTAGTGTGTGGAGTTTAAAAACACAGAAGACCACTTACGTGACATCACAAGGTGGAGCAGAGTGTTTTCCATTTGAGAGAAGAGGAAGCCTAAATATGCAGGGTTTGTGTGAATGAAACAAAACACAACCCCAGGTCTGTTAGTGATGAGGAAACAACATTATAACATAGATCAGAAAATAGCGTAATATGTGACCTTTAAACTATAAACAGTATGGTATAACGTTTTCTACCTGCATTGGGCTCCCCTTTGAAACACCTTGTATTTGTACAGTGCAATGCAAGTCTTGCCTAAAGAGACAAGAAAAGCCTAAACATCAAAGTGTATTTATTTTCGAGTAAATAGTACAATAACAGGACTAAATATTATATTATAGAAGTTGATTTTGTGCAACATTGTGCAACATTGTTCACTGCATATGTTTTTGGGGGTCGGCTATGTACGTGGCTCAGTGGAGATGTTCTAGCTTTGGCATGAATGTTCCACAGTCTGGCATTAAATAGGGCATATTACAGTTCTATGGGGTATTAACTGCAAACACATAACATATTTAGATCACCATGTTTCCTTTTATTGTTTATGAAAATCTTGTATTTGCCAAAAACATTGGATTAACATGGTTATTAAGTTTCATTCTTGTTTTTGCTCCCTGCACTAAGTCAGTCACTCATCACTAATGACACTACTGCACATTGCGTCAGGTTTGTGAAGTTGTAGTGTGTTGGTTTTTTTTTTTTGGTTTTTTTGTTTTTTTGTATATTTATGGAGAATTATTGTGTGGGAACATAGTTTTGGATAGATTTGTACTGCTAACCAGGGTCCGAATGGTAAATGGTCACATTTTTATATAGTGCATTTCCAGCTTCACGGCACTCAAAGAGACATTAAAGAACCACTCACCCATTCACACACATTTACACACCAGTATATGCCACCAGACTGGGAGCAGGATGGGCTAAGTGTCTTGCCCAAGAACAAAGCAACAGCATTTATCTGTACGAGCAGGAATTAGGCTGTCGTGAGACAGGTTAGTTTTACCCTACTGATGATGTGTTGTTGCAATAGTAATCCTGCTCAGTACGAGAGGAACCACAAGTTCAGACATTTGGAGCATGTGCTTGGCTGAAGAGCCAATGGGGCGACGCTACCATCTGTGGGATTATGACTGAACGCCTCTAAGTCAGAATCCCCCCTAAACGTGATGATACCGTAGCGCTGTGGATCTTTGAGTGGTCAAGGATAGCTGGCCCCTGGGGGTCGGTCATATTTGTGGAGAATCTGGTGCTGAATCACTTGCAGACAACCTGATTTTGGGTTGTCTGTTAGTCAATGGATCTGACCTCTCAACCAATGATGTTTACAACAAGAGCGGGATTCGAACCGCCAGCCTTCGGATCAGTGGACAGACTGACAGAGCCACTGACACCCCAAATAGTGCCTGGGAACATACATGGATGTTCCCATGTTTTTGATGAAGAACATTATAACATGGTAGAAAACTCCAAAAACTCTTTTTTTTCACCCTTGCATTATATTTAAACATGTGCATTCTTGGGTGTGAAAAATACAACATTGTAAACTTCCTTTTGTCTTGCCCTCTCTTCTTGATCCTGTTTGAGTCTGAGTTGGGCTCTGGGATTATCCAAACCAGCTAATACGGTAAACAACGTCTCCAAATTATAAAAATACGTCTTGGGTTTTCATAAACAGCATTTGGGAACGGGACAATATGTTCCCGTGGCATTTTATCAGCCGCCATGCTGTTTGAAGTTTGTGTCTTTAATCCGAGGAGCATTCAAATACATTTCCTCACGCAGGATTAAAATAGTTACAATGGCAATGCGGTGAAAACAGAATACTTATAACGTAAGCTCTCTGTTTCGTCCAGGTCTTCAACATTAACACACTGCATTGTTTATATGTTTAAGAGCTGATAAGGAAATTGCATTGGATTTACAGTTAGTGGCTTGCCAGTGTAATCCACCACATTTTGTTTACAATAAGAACTCATGGAAGCTAGTTTCCAGCACTGTTTAATTAAAAAGGGTGTATTTCCTGACTAGAACCAGGAAGTACGAGTACATAAATCCTGCTCAGGTCTCTGCACTGGCTTCCTGTGGCTCAGAGAATAGACTTTTTGAACAAGTCTCTCCATGGCCTAACACCAAAGTACATCTCTGAAAGTGATGGGATTTTCAGCTCTTTTGTGGGATCCAAATCTTTTGGATCCATTCACAGGGCTGGCCGTAGCTTTCATGGGGCCTAAGCTGAATTTGTCTCTGAGGCCCCTGACAGCGGATGCCTCCTGGCTCAATTATTTGTGATTCATATTTGACAGCATTATGACTCTGCTCTTATCACCTTGACTATTTATATTTGTATTTATCTGACCAAGATCAGACTGAAAACATCCAGAATCTAGAACAGTACACAAACATATAAGAGGATCAAGATTTTTAAAATTCAAGATATTTTTTCTTCATTTCTGGTGGATTTTAATGTGTTCCAGTTGGTGACAGTGGGCTTAAATGTACATTATGTCGGGTCCTTGCACTGGTGTAAACACATAGCTGATATTTTGTTACTATAGATATAAAACATATGTAATTGTTTTAGAGGGATATTTAGGCTGCTGTAAACACACAAGCCCTGTGCACAATAAAACTTGATATATTATATTATTTTCAATATAAATGTATGGGTTCTTCGGGGCCCCCTGGTGGCCTCAGGGCCCTAAGCAACTGCTTAGTCTGCTTATAGGCTGGGCCTGCCCTGTCCGTTCATGTCAAAGAGCTGTTCAAAAGACTGGCTCTTTTGCTACTTATTTATATGACAGAAGTCAATGTGAGAAATAATTTTTTCTATAAACTAATTACACAGAGAAACAATCAAGGCTCAAATTTGATTAAAGTGGTTCAAACTGAGAGTAGGATTGTGTTTATCCTTCGAAATTCTAAAATAAATAACCATTATTATGTTCTGTGCTGAGTTTTGTGTTGGGTCAGTGTTAATCAGTGCAAAAATGCATACGAGTTGGAAAGAAAACGATTTGGTTCTTTTAAAAAATTAGATCCCTAATCTCCAACATGTTAGTGCCATATGAACCATCTCGCACTCTGAGGACTTCAGGGACCAGCTTTCTGCTTTAGTCCTGATGTAATCCTGGTTTAGTCCTGGTTCAGTTCTGGTTCAGTCCTGGTTTAGTTATTCTGTAAAGCACTTTGAATTACTTTGTGTACAAATTGTGCTATACAAATAAACCTGCCTTGCCTATTCCAGAAAACCAACAAAAGGGTGCATTAAAAAAGGGTGTTGTTTATATATTGACAATTTTGAGGTTCGGAGGTGGCTTGCCCAGCTTTTTTTTAACAATTAGATAAAGTGTTTTTGTTTTAATTATTGCCCCCACACTGTACAATTCAGTTGTGTGAAATTGCAAATTGGTTACGCTGGTCTCTATTTGATCAAAACGTAAATGTATGAAGCAGAATTGTCAATCAAGCCACAATCTTTCGAAATAGAACTGGAAATGACTCACTTATAAATCCATACAAAATCCGCCCATGTCCCTCCCTCACGCACACATTCACATCCCCCGCCCTGTAACATCTGGGACACGTGATAGTAGAATTTATGAGATCTGTGAAGGTATAACCATTTCAAAAGCTGTCCCTATGACGACCGCAATGGTGTATTCAATTTGGAGTGAAAAATTCTACCCATAAAACCCAGAGTGGACTTTTTTTCATCATCGGCGGCTCCCCTTAAATTGTTGCTTCGGGCCTTTCCAAAACGACCATCTGCCAAAGTTATGGGTTACAAGTGAGCAGGTGAAGAAACTCAACATTCTTCAGAACATTAGATTTTCAGCCTTTATTATAACTATATTTTCAACTCAAAACAGGTGAATCGGCGCCCTCCCGAGACCGCCGTCGTAATGCCACGCTTTCAGAACGTATTTGGAGCGATTGGGAGGAGCGGGGGTGGAAATGGTATGACAGAAGAGGAGGTAAAAGGGAAGCTTGGTTGTACACGTTCGGGAAGGGAACGGGGGGGTCGGGAGGGACTATGGGAGCTGATACCCGCAGAGGCCGCAAGGGGAGGGATGGTCATGCGGTGCCACTTGCATTAGAGGAACTGTGGCGTCAAGGGCCAAGGGAGAGGGGCCCCTGCTTTGTAATGCGCCCCGGGAGGTTGAGGTGGAAAACGGGTAAGATTTAGCACTGGGCTGTTAGAGGATGTAAAGGGCGAGGTGGAAATTTAAAGGTGCTATATTATGATGGATAAGATGGATTCTCGTGAGGTTTAAGTCATGTTATAATATTGTTACCTCCTCAAAAACATACCTGGAGTTGTGTTTTGTTTCTTTTGTTTAGTAGAGATTGGCAATTCTAGGGCTGAAGGTGTACTTCCTGTATTACCACATGACATCACAAGGTGGAACACAGTGTTTTAGGTTTTAAGAGAAGAGCTCAACCTAATCAATCTGCAGGGTTTGTGTGTTAAACATGTGTGAATGAAACAAAACACAACTCCAGGTCTGTCTGTGATGAGGAAACAACATTATATAACATAGATCTGAAAATAGCGTAATATGGGCACTTTAAAGCAATAGTATGTAACTTTCTGTAGGCAGAAAGTCAACTGCATGATTTCATAGAGATTGAAAGTTAATGGATGGAATCGGTGACAAGTTTTAAGACAAGTTTTAGGTCATACCGTGGACCTTTATATGCAAAAAGATGAACCTTTCCATAGAAACAAGCAGCAGGAGGCTCTCTTCCAGGCCGAATAAGAGTCAGGTTTGTGGAGATGCAAGCCCACTCACAATAAGGGCACATGTTTTTCAATGCTTTACAGTTCAATAAACACACCCAAAATGAAAAAAAACAACAACAAAATACAGCTTGAAGTAATATTTTGCAACAGTGAAGGTGTCTGGGAGATAATAAACAAATAATATATACATTTTTGCATTATCTTGACAATATTCTGACAATATTCATGAAAATGCAATGTGTTAAAAATGTGTCTGTAACTGTCTTTTTGTTGAAGGGTCAACCACCTGCTCGTCCTCTGCGGTTCTGTTCCTGCTTTGTCTGGACTATTCCCTCGTCTGACATTAACCTTCTATTATCTATCTTGCATTTATTCAATTACATAGTTTTTATTGCTCAAAAACACCTTGAAAAAAGATACATTCCGATACTGTGAGTAGGCTCGCCTCTCCACAGATCTGACCTGTAACTTCTGTAAGTCTAGTGGCACCACCTGCTTTAAGTGTAATGCCATACTGTGCTACATTCCAAATAAAGCAAACACATATCCGTGGAGAGGTGGCGGACCTTTGACCTTTACATTGCATATGACAGGGTAGAGAGTCTCATTTCTCTAAAACCAGTGAGGGATGAAGTACTCAATTTTTTAAGTGAAAGTACACATACTGAGGTAAATAGTTACTCAAGTAAAAGTAAAGGTATCACAAGAAAAATGAACTTTAAGAGGAAAAATTTTAAGTATTTCACACAAGTGTAAATGTAGTGATACTGGTTAAAAATTATACATATTTTGGTCAACAAATTTTGCTTGTTTGCTAAAAGTCGAAGCTTGAACTCAAAAACTTTAGTCAGGATGTTTCCACGAACACGGTCAAAATAACCCCTCAAATCATACGAACTTTTTACTTTTCAGTCCAGTTCAAAAATGTAGTGGAGTAGAAAGTACAGATACTGCTCTCAAATGTAGTGAAGTAAAAAGTATCCACTGTAAAATGTACAGATTCCTAAAAATTCTAATGAAGTACAGTACTTTACTATTCTACTGCCCCTTCCCAGTAGCTCATCAACTCGTTTCTGAATCATATTTATTGTGTTGAATAAATAAAACTGGATTAATTAAAAGCCTATTACCATTTTAATATATAATTCTGATGTAAGTGTTCTCCATTTCAGTCCTGCCCTAGTATTGACTAAATTTCTTGCTAAAATTAGTAGCTCTGTGGCATTTTGGCGTTTTCTAAAGGTCTCTCACCAGGGGAAAAAGGTTGGAGACCCCTGCTCTAAAACAGCGTTAGCATAATTAGATTTAAGACTTAAATTTTACCTTGTATTTTCTAATTTTGCAATTTTGGCAAAGGTTATAATTTTACTTCCTAGTTGGACACGGGCAGCAGATATGACATGTGTAGAGATATGTTACCTAGCAACCATAATGTTACCAGAAAATTATACAATAGATATAATTAGATTAAACTTTATTTTGTTAAATCAGTGTTTAAACTGTCAGAAAAATGTCCTCCCGGTGCATAAATAGTTTGTATTTTCGATAGATTTCTCAGCGTTGAAGAGTTATTCCACTTTTGTAACGTAGCTCATCCATTACATGGGCCTGTCCTTGAAGCGGACAGAAAAAAGGACAATACACAAAGAAGTTTAAAATGTATCTGTGTATCAGCTAATTGTAATGGAATTGTTTGGAATTTCAACTTAACCATGTTGTCTGCGTTAGGTGTTTCGGTCAAATGAGTCCCCAGGGAGCCGGAGCCTCTTAAGAAGGTTCTGGGGGAGACAACTGTATGGTAATAAGGAGGGGTGTCATATATTTTAGCTTTTTGTTTATCTCATTTGTGTTCACGGTTAAAACAGATAAATTTAATGTAGAGCTCTATTTTAATCAATGTGTGTAAACTTACCTGTACTGCAGAGTGGGCTCAACCAATTAGGGAGGTGCTCTACTGTATAAAAGGAGCAAACCTCAGTCTGTTGAGAGTGTTATGTCTACAGGAGATACTGACGTGCTCATTTATTTATTTTTGTTTTAAAGTTACCTGTGGTTGTATATATTTTTGGTGTTGGAAAACAAATGCACTTAGGTCTGCACTGACTTGTCTCAGTTCTGCTGTGTTCCTCATTAAACCGCTAAGGTTGCTATCTGGGCGATTGCAGCTTTAGAACTCATTACTACTGTATTTTCCAACTTTTTTTGCAAAATCACCAATCGAAGCATCATACTCTAGAAAACAGTGGCTGGTCAAGCAACCTCGCCCCCAGTGTCTGCGAACACCAGTGTATGAATGCATGTGTGAATGGGTCAGTGGTTCTTTAATGTAGGTGGAAAAGCGTTATATAAAAAGATATTATTAACCATAAACCACGTCCACAAATCTGCAATCTGACAGTTAAACAGCAAATTCCACCATAGACCTCTGACCTGTCTCCAGCTCAGTTTAAACTATAGTGATGCCACGTGAACGCAACCTATAGCAACCGTAGCTTCTCGTTAGGCCTCCAAAAAGGTCACGCAATTAGATTTGTGATGTATGCAATGCCCCGGGTGTTTATCTGTGCCACGCTCCCACATTACATTGACTTCCGTTCATTTCCTGGAGACTGATCCTAGATTTAACAGTAGTCATTTTTTCATGGTTAGGGGTATTCATCTTTAACACATATCTGAACTTCAATGGGGTATTAATTGCTAACATCAAGGTTAGGGTTAGGGCAGAGTTAGGGTTTTACCATGTCCCCCCTCTCCTTGCTCTCCGTGTTAAGTCACTCCCCCTTCAGAGGGCTGTGTTTTGTATCATGTTTTTGTACATTAATGGAGAACTATCGTGGGGGAGCGTGGATGACGTAGGCTTGTGGGCTGCATCTCGCGACAGAATCTTACTGCTAACTGTAAGGAGGGTTCAAATAGGGCCTGGGAGAGATCACTAGATTACTCAAACATGCATGGATGACATCTAGAACTTCTTCAATCATGTTTTTGATGAGAGAACATTATAACATGGTAGAAAGCTGCAAGAAGTCCATTTTGCAAGTCATGGGCAACTGATTTTTATCCCTGTAAAGAAGGCAAATCTCCAAAACGGGTGTCATAAATACCCGTCCACACACACAGACACACACAATCAATTCATCGATCGGAGACGAACAGCATGGACATTTTAAATTGTCCCCCTGCCGTGCCCACTGGGTCTATTCATGGTGTTAGTTAGTGGTGAGAATGCTCCAGACCAGCAGTTGTCAATTAAAGACATAAGGATTTGAGAGTCCAGGGGAGAGACGTAATGAGCCGCAGAGGGCTGTAAAGGAAACAGAAATATGGTGAAAGCAACTAGCATGCTAACCGGGCACTTCCCAATTCTCCGACAATACAACGCGGTATAATTAGGCTAGAATTGATTTCACAACTCCCAGAGAGACCAGAGTGGAGTTTTGCTGTGACGGTAAAACAAAATATAAATGATAGCTGTTAATTTGAAAACTACTTCTTCATGACATCACAAGGTGGAACAGAGCATTTTGATGTTTGGAGATATACACAGACTAATAATAATAAAGGATTACTCAAACATGTGTGAATGAAACAAAACACAACTCCAGAGACATTTTTGATGAAGTAACAAAATTATGACATGGTTTAAAGCTCACAAGAGTCATTTTTGTGTAATGTAGGACCTTTAATTTATTACTATCCCCCTCAAATTGATTCAAAACAAATGTGGGCCATTGGAGGTTTTGCTGTGTGCCCCTGCCTTCTCTACCTCTCTTGTGATTTAAATAGCAGAGGAGTGAAGCGTAAACGTGATTGTTGATGGACACATGTAAATTGGCGTCACTGGACAGGTTTGGTGCAGACTGCGGTTCTGTCAGCACGGCTCCGCTCAAACGGCTCCTCCACGCTCCCATGTGTGACACTGTACATGCAGAGGTCACTCATTTATGAAATAAGTTTGCTGAAAGTAAGTAAATGTTACACTACGCTTCCTTAAAGGTATATAGCATTTTGCAGGCAATTTAAATTCTCTTTGGACACCTTCTATGGAGATAATGCTGCTTTACCTGGAATGTCCCACAGATGGATGCATTTATTTAATTACTGCATTTATAACTTTTTTTTTACTACTAAGAAAAATGAGTATCTTACCTCTCCACAGATCTGACCTGTAACTTGGCCTGCTTGTCTCCATGTTGTGACTCTTGGCCTGGAAGAAGAGCTCTCACGCCGGTGTTGGTACGTGACTTTTAATCATAAGTGAGTTTTCACATTAGTTATGATCCTGCTCAGTGATTGGTTCATCCCTTTCTCTGCATCATCTGATTGGTCCGACCGATTTAGTTGTTTAAAATCAAATCTGTTTTGTCGCTCATTTTCCATTAAATGTCTTGCCCAAGGACACAACGGCAGCATTCATCTGTGGGAGCTGTGGGTCAGTGGATCCGACCGCTCTACCAATGATGTCGGGAGCGAGATTCAAACCACCAACCTTCAGATCAGAGGACAGATGCTGCACCAACTGAGCTACTGTCATCCCCGAGATGCTATTTCTCTGCCAGGAATGTTCCACAGTAAGGCATTTAACTGCTTAAAGTACAGTCCTTACATACTGTATCACCATGATGCACACTAACAGATGACACCAGCAAGCTGAGTTACAGGTCAGATCTGTAGAGAGGCAGAAAGAAATGTAATTGAATAAATGCGAGATCGATAGGGTTAACGCCATACTGTGGAACATTTCAAGCACAGCAATAACATCTCCGTGGAGACAAGCAGGTCAAGGCAGATCCTACACTGGAAAAGTTAGATGGTGCAGCTTTAATAATAGTAATGTTCACTGATTGGCTGATCTCCATCTCATCTGATTGGTCCAACCGATTTATCCCTTTAAATTGTATCTGTTTTGTCTCGTTTCTATTAAAATGAACACACACACACGCACACACACACAGGTATATAGTGCAGCGGGGGCTCGGAGCTGACTGTAAGTGGCGTGCCGTGTCAAAACCGTGCCCGCTCACCCGTGTGATGTGACGGGCGAGTGAAGAGTGAAGGGTGAAGGCAGGTCCCGTGGAGGCCGGTGGGGGGTCATTATAAAACCCTCTTAGATTAGCGCCCCCTCCTGCCGCTCTCACTCCACCCGAGCAATCTTCACAAATCGGGACGAAGACGAGCGCATTAGCAAGAAAATCTAAATTTTGTCGCTGATAAATGATGGTGGGATTGGGCGCGGGTTTTTAAGGGCAGCTGCGTTCGAGTGTCTACATGCCAACGCCAAGGAGAATCGTTGAACTGTCCTTTTTGTGGGATATGATGTTTTTGGAAATACGCAATGTCTGTACAAACATGCAGGGTAGGACAGAGTTTCTCGACCTCTGGTATAAGGACCCTCTTGTGTCCGAATGTCCACACTATACCTTAGTTAGGGCACTGTTTAGGGGTCACGCAATTTTTAGTGGTGTCCAAATGTCCAGTTGGTTAGAAAACTGCACAATTTTCCACAATGCACCTTAAAAATCAGTGGGCATTGTTAGTCACTGGATCGGACAACATAGACCACAATGCATTGCCAGAGTTGGAAAAACAACAGCAGACAGCGACAGGTCTTTAACTGGACACAACATGACTGACCTATGGATAAAAAACTTAAATAAACTGTTGCTGTGTAAAGTAAAGTAAACCTTAGCTCGAGCTGTTAACTGAGGAATAATTTCTACATCTCTGATTAAAAAATGAATAAATCCAATCAGTTTATGTGAGATCCAGCTTTACAAAAACTATTACCGGTAGTCCGTAAATACTTGAGTGTGCCAGTTGAATCTGATTATTATTTATGACAGTGATCAAGTTTTATCAGTTTTTGCATCCAGACCCAGAGAATGAGACACTATACAGTCCACTAAAGCGTACAGGGCTGTGACGGGTCAGGGACTAGGGTGGACATTTGGACACAGCCATGGTCTATTAGCAAATACAGTGGCAGTTTACATATATATCATCATCTTGTTTTCAGTTATAACGTTTATATCTTTTAGGCAGTCAGTTGTATTAATGTGAGTTTCATTAGCCATCATAAAGTAACAACAACCCAGTGACTGTTCTGAAGGTGGAAGACCAAACGTGACGCGGTATATTCATCTCGCCAATAACTGTCTGCCAAACAAAATCAAGATATATTTAAACCCTCACTTTGCAACTAGCCAAAAATAGGCTAAAATACAAGTACAGTATTATAAAAAGTAATTGTTACTGAAAGCATCATAGACTGTATATATAAAAGGACATAGCTAACCCGCTAGCCGTCGTGTTCAAAATAAGAAGTGAGCGTGGTCGTGCTTCTGGCTCCGGCAACTCTGGCTCCAATTCACTTTACATTGAAAAAACTGTTGCTGTTCTTTCTGTAACAGCTGCAGTGAGTCATTTTGGTTAACCCGTTCTGCATGATTCTGGTGTTTTTATTTCGCTATTGTGTCTGTAAATCAAGATATGAACATTAATAACAGACAAATCAGGTGCCTTTTTACACAAGGTCGCTCCTTGCTCATCTTAGCAACAGGTTTGATTGACAGCGTTGCTACCTTCAACAGCTTCACTCCAGATTGGCTTTGTTATGATACTCGCAGTTGGATTCCATATTGAACTCTGCTGCAAATTCGCTCCTATAACCGCTAGCGTCGATGAGCTTCATTTGACTGGAGCTATGGGTGATGTCACACTCTTAGTCCACTTCTTTATACAGTCTATGAATAGCGCCCAACCCTTCGAAAGAGGTAAAAATAAATGCGAGAACATGCAAACTACCGCAAAACTGAGAATTGAACTTGGAATTTTCTGGCTTTTGGGTAAAAATACAACATCATCTGACATTTCCTGTGCTCCTGTCTGCTTCTCCAACTCCCTGACAGCCACTATTCCTTTAACCATCTTCTTACATCTTTCCAGTGACCGACTCCCTCACTCCCCCTCCCTCCCCGTGCGCAGCCAGTGTGTATATTTACATCGGGGAGCCACATAAGCGGCGTCTGGGGAGGGGCCCTCGTGTCTGGGGAGGGGGCCCGGGCTCTGGAGGTAGTGTGGAAGAGAAACCATTAGGGGAATAAAGAGAGGTGCTAGCTCACGGTGCAGCGTCACGGCCCACTGGAGCACATCAAATTGGCTCTTGTTCGGGGAAGCCCACACATACGCATCCATATATGAGGTGAGGAGCAGAGGAGCAGAGGAGCAGACAGCTGACAGGACCCTCGGGGGACAGGGACAGGGTAGGGCAGGGTTGGCGGGGTCCACGGCGTTTCTGCTCGAGACTATGGGCGTATGGGGAAAATCGGTGACTAAAATACGAGGTTTGGGGAAAGTGAGTTTGATAAATGTCGTGGGATATCTTTAGTAAAATGTCTCAGTAGAATTATTAGCTTCTTAAAGATGGGGTATTATGCAAAATCGATTTTTTTTTTTTTTAGCTTTATTCCATGTTATAAGGTTGTTCCCTCATCAAAAACATGCCTGAAGATGTTTTAGATGTCATCCATGTATGTTTAAGTAATTTAGCAATCTCTCCCGGGCTCTATTCAAACCCTCCTTACAGTTAGTGCTGAGATTCTGTTCTCCATAAATTTACAAAACGTGATGCAAAACTGTACACAGAAACTTGACAAACTTGATGTGATGTGCAGCAGTTTCATCAGAGAGATGCAAACCGATTGGGTTGCGATAGCGCTCTGAAGGGGAGCGACTTAGCATGGAGAGCAAAGTGAGAGAGGATTCAAATAGGGTCAAATATGGCCTGGGAGAGATCGCTACATTACTCAAACATGCATGGATGACATCTAAAACCTCTACAGCAGGCATGCCCAAACTGTGGCCCGGGAGCCAAATGCGGCCCTCAGACCAATTTTTCTTGGCCCTCAAGCTTCTAGGTGAATTGTCCTTTATTACTTTACACAATACTTTTTACTGTACATTTGTGAAAATCTACTTTAACAAACCCATATCAAATATTTAATCTGTCTCATTGAGGATGTGAGCGTGAATAAAGGTCTAGTGGTTCAGTCTAACTTGTAATAAAGACACGGATTTGAAGTATTCACTGTATTCGCGATTATTCTGTGTCCCTCAATCGGCCCTCAGCTTTGTCTGTGTTTTTAAATGTGGCCCTTAATGAGAAAGGTTTGGACACCCCTGCTCTACAGGCATGTTTTTGATGAGGACACAATATTACAACATGGTAGAAATAAAAAAGAAAAAAAAAAGATTTTGACATGATGGCTAAGTTGTGTAATTTGGTGTTTTGGTGTTCTCAAGACAATTATCCAATAAAAAAGTACAACTAGTCACACGTTGAATGCTGAAAATCCAGTTGGTTTAAACCTAAAAGCACTCTCTCTGATCTGAATGGTCTCTGGCAGCACAGGTTCAGTTGTGATTGACGTACATTTTTTTTACTGTAAGAGCAAAGGCTACATATCGTTAGCCTCTTAGCACATTTTCCAAGTCATTTGTTCATGGTTCTGTAAAAAAAAAGTAACAAGAATATATGAATGTTCCCGTGAACTCAAAAATATCTTTCTTTTCATTTCTTCCATTCACATTTAAGTAGCTGCCGTACATGCACAAGCCCCGCCTCCCAGTGTCTCCCCCTGACAGTGGTGACCAATCAGTGTCATTGATGTGCAGAGGGAATATCTGACAGCTGTGTCTCTGTTGGGGGCAGTATTACTCTGTGTACCAGGTGTGCAGCTACAGCGACGTCCAACTTCCACTAAGTACGCTGTGGTTTGATGCAGGTCCAAGAAGTGAACCAGCCAACAGAGAGCTTCCAGAACTTATAAAAAGAGTAGTTTTAAATTGTTGCAGTAGTTTATTTATACTGATTAATAGGTATCACTGTATAAAGCCAACAAATAGACTAAAAAATAAGCATGTTTTTGTTTTTTTCAAATTTTGGTTGTGTGTATTGCACTGAAAAAATGCGTCCTTACTGTGCGCAGGCTTGCATCTCCACAAACCTGACTCTCATTTGGCCTGGCCTGCTTGTTTCCATGGAAATGTTGTTCCTTTGACAATAATCTTACACTGTTTGACATAGAACGTATCTATCGCCATGAATGATCTCAAGTGTCATTTTAACTTTAACTTCCACGGAATCAGACAGGTGATGTGCCATGTCTAGAAAGTTACATACTGTACCTTTAAATAGCTCCAGTGGTGTATTTATATTGATTATTGGGCTGCACCTAATAACTGCAACGTAATTAGAAATTTTTGGTGTCTGCACTTTACTTAAGTACATTTTTAAGTTGATACTTTTTACTTTTACTTCACTACATTTGAGAGCAGTATTTGTACTTTCTACTCCACTACATTTTTGAACTAGACTGAAAAGTAAAAGTATTTTGTGTTATTGTTTGAGACCTGCTGAAAAGACTGAGAGTTTATTTTTAAAACATTCATAACTCGAGCAAACAAAAATATACAGATAAAAACGACTGATTTAGTTCCTTATGTTTCAGCTCAAATCTTTATTAAAATTACTACATTTACAGCTTTATAAGACCTCAAAATCTACACGAAATACTTTAACTTTTTACCCTATAAGTACATTTTCAAACAGGTACTTTAATACTTTTATTTTAGTACATTTTCTCATCTGATAGTTTTAGTTACGTATTGTTTTGTTTCTCCAGTATCTGTACTTTCACTTAAGCAACGAAACTTCCTCCACGACAGCTGAACTCATATCATCTGTAAGAACGGAAACTGCAGTACTTTGGCCATATTATCAGGGCCCAAACTCTCTGCACCCATATTCTGGAAGGTGTAAAGATGACAAGAGGAGGAGAGGGAGACAAAGGAGACGATGGAGCGATGACACCCAAAACTGAAGTCTATGGAGAAAGCTGTGTTCTATGGCATTGTATCGTATTGTGTTGTATTGAGCTATAGTGTCCAAATAATCTGTTGTGGATGAATACAAGTTTATCAAAGTTTATATCAAGTTTTGGTTGAAATGGAGAAGGATCTTGAGGCCAAAATACACACATAAACTACGCCACCTCCACCGTCCACCTTGTGATGTCATGTGGTAATACAGGAAGTGCTCCACTGTGTTTCTAAACTCCATAAACCTTCACTCGAATCATTTCAGCCCTGGAATTGTGCATCTCTACTGAGCTAAAGGTAAGAGGTAAAACATTTCATGACATCACAAGGTGGAACAGAGCATTTTGAGCTTTGGAGATGTAAACAGACTAATAATAAAGTGTTACTCAAACATGTGTGAATGAAACAAAAGGTAACAACATTATAACATGACTTAAAGCTCACAAGAGTCAATTTTGTGTAATATAGGACCTTTAAAATGGATGAGTTCTGTTTTTTAGACAGTAAAAATGAGATATAGCGCTATTAATGATATAAGTTCAAGCAAAAAAACAGTGGCCCGAGCTGAAGTCACTTTAGTGGTCATCTTTGTAATGTAATCCCATTTCTGACGTGCTCTGAAAACGTTTAATACTATGACAAGAAAAGATTATGGTATAACTGGAGACAACTATTGTTAGCTTAGCCTGTGCGCCTGGACTGTTAAACGATTTAAACTGCATTTGTCCCGAGACCTATTTAAAACTACATGTCAAAGGAGACAAAATCCCTAATATTGCGCTGGGCTTGCCTTGACACAGATCTTCTATGTAACACGTTGACACTTCCCAAGCCTTTTCCTAATACGAATCCCGAGTAATTGATGTCATCCTCTCACCTCTTTGTTTTGGTTGGCATTTTGAACCACTACTCCTCTTCTGAACTTTCTCATTTCGCCTCCGCTCTAAACAAAAGCTAATATCAACACGAGCGAACCATTAAACGCGCTACGGCATTAGCAAAAACGGCGCGACGCAATTAGCCAAGAAATGACTCCCATCGCGGTGACATTTGGGGAAGAAATTGGTAACACAATACACGGCAGCCTTGATTGACGGGCTAATCCCAATTTGACGTGCGCTGCCTGGCTAGTCCACGCGCGAGCCGGGGGAGCGAGGGTCGAACGGAGATAACGCTAGCAAGCTGCGCGGCTCTGATATAGCTTTTTTCCCCACTCCTCGCTACAATTCGTCACCAAAAGTATCGACCATTAATGACAGGATCATCTCCCTGACTGAAATAAACGCGCTAATCCGTTTTCGCCTGAGCTATGCATTGCTAATATGAGTTATATAAACTGCGGGTAATAAATCAATGTTAGCTCAGTTGTGTTTGGGGAAGGAGCTAGTTAAAATGCGAGACGCCATAAGCTGTTACGCGCGGTGAGTAATTGGGGAGGGTAGATTAAGTGTAAGAAATGCAAATGTATGGAAGGTGTAATGGAGTTTGCCATTGTGGACGGCGGAGATGGCGGTCGGAGCGAGGGATGGTGATATGACAGGAGGAGAGGTGGAGAGGTGCGAGCGGAGTGACGGATGAGAATGTCATTGGCGTGTAATGATATTAATCGGAGTCACATACAAGAGCCAGCGGAGATCAACGGGCTCGGTGTGTTTTCGTGTCGGGTTTCAAAGGGAGGGCATCAGATGTAATAAGTATCAAAACCTGACTTTGACTAATTCATTTTCAGCACCTTGATGTGTGGGCCTATTGGTTTTCAGGCTGCGCTGAGATAAAGGGAGCAACCTAGCAAAGCGATATGACCACGTGTTTGAGTAATTCTCTGTCTAAATGCTCTGTTCCATCTTGTGATGTCATGAAGTGGTAGTTTAAGTTAACAGCTACATTTTACCTTTTTGTTCATTAGAGATAGGTAATTCCAGAGCTGAAAACATCCAAATGATTCTAGTGAAGATGTATGAAGTTTAAAAACACAGTTGAGGACTTCCTGTATTACTTCATGACATCACAAGGTGGAACAGTGCATTTTCTGTTTGAGAGAAAAACTAAATATGCAGAGTTTGTGTGTTAAACATGTGTGAATGAAACAACTAGAATTACTAAAATTTAACTATTACTATTTCAAGCCTATGGAAACTGAATAGAATTGCATTTCAATTTGATTAAAGATGCCCAATTTGTCTTAAAAATGTGTAAAAAAAACCCAGCATTAGTTCATTTTAAACTGTTAGGTTCAATCCAAAGTTATTCCTCACTTTCCTAATGCATTCATAACATGCTAACTACACACCACAATACGTTTATAAGCTCAACATAAGTGTCATATTAATACTAACAACAACTAGCATTCTAACAGTTAAGCACAGCGTTACTTTCTGTTTCTTGGGGGATAAAGTGCTTTATAATTAGATGCAAACACCACACAGGTCTCATTTTGACCCTAGTAACAGCTTTTATCATATATCTGGATTATACCTGGAAAAAAAAAAAAAAAAAAAAATGTGGGACAGCCCCTTTAATTGACACATATCTGTAATTTTGAAAACTCTCCATATCGATGAAGCTCTGCATGAAGAACAGAACCGAACTGCTCACACTGACACGCTTCTGTAATCAACAGCGGTAGAACGTAAAAAATTTAAATTAGTAAACAACTTTTTACTTTTACGTCACTGAATTTCAGAGCAGGTATTTGTACTTTCTACCTCACTAAATCTCTGCACTGGACTGAAAAGTAAAAGTATTTTCATTATTGTTTGAGACCTGCTGAAAAGTCTGAGGGTTTATTATTAATATTTTTATAATTTGAGCAAAACAAAAATATATTTAAAAAAACCCTGAAACAGCCAGAAGAAAACAACTGATTTAATAGTTCAGCACAAATTCAGCACAAATCTTTATCAAAATCACTACATTTGGAGCTTCATACGACTCAAAATCTACACAAAATACTTATACTTTTTTACTTTTTTTACTTTTACTCTTCTATATTTTTAAAGGTGTACTTTAATACTTCTACTTAAGTAGTTTTTTTTCATGTGATACTTTTACTTAAATACTTTTTTGCTCCATTGTCTGTACTTTTACTCAAGAAACAAAATTGAGTATTTCTTCCATCTCTGGTTTTCACTGTGGACTTGTTTTGATTTATTTAGACGTATAAGTCAATAATACCTCATCACCAAGTCATTTTCCCTCATTTCAGAAAAGAAGTTATAATTTACTGATCATCTATGAGATTAAGATCTACAAGAACAAATAGACTATTTTAACTCATACAATAATCCCACTGCACACATCAAAACAACACACAGCAATGTTTAATCCCATTGAGACAAGATATTTTACTGTATATCCGGGATCATTATTATAATTTTTTTTTTTTTCAACCTTTCACATTGCAATTTCAATTCAAAGCCACAGTATGTAACGTAAACAAAAAAAAAAAAAAAAAAAAATAATAATAATCACAGGCTTGCATCTCCACAAACCTGGCTCTTATTTTGCCTGAAAAATGAGCTCCTCCTACTGGTTTCCACGGAAATCAACCACAACGGTACAAACATATCTATCTCCAATAAGAATGTTCCGAAGTATGCTTTTAACTTTCTATTTTCGTGGAATCAGGTAGATGACAGGCCGCTAGCGTTGTCACGATACTAAAATGTCTCGATCCTCAAAACCGATTTATAATTTTCTATACTTTTGACAACCATACGGACCACCTCCAGAAAGTTACATACTGCATCTTTACAATTGCTCCTGCAGACTTACGTTACACCTTAGACTTTCTACCACTTTCTTACCTGTCCGACCAAACCAGAATTCCAAATGTGCCATTCGTTCGCTGACAGCAACGCCGCCTCTTCCGATCTCTGCTTATTTCTTTATGACGCTTCCATTCCACTTACTCCTTTACTTTCCATTTACCACGTCGACGCCGCGAACGCGAACTGCCTCCCTGCAATCGCCCGTGAATCTAAACACAGATTGCCAAATACTCACGGCAACAATCTGGATACGGGTTGAGGGCCTTTTGACTGACACTTTTATATAGGCCCAGAATGTTCTCAAATGGGACGTGTAGCTCTAAAAAGGCCTCTCGTTGTGATTGTAGGCTTCGGGAGAGAGGAGAGGTGACACGGTAATGATGAGGCGGCACGTTGAATGGACTGTTGAATATTTCATACATGTTAGTGGCACTTAGGGGGAGGAGATGGAGAGGTTTTGGACGTTAGATGGGAGTAGGGGGCCGCTGCTCGGGGCTAATCGCGGGATAAAGATGTTTTCACGTGGAGGGCCCTTCGTTAAGGACAGCTGCTGTGGATAAGCCGATGCGCGGTAAAGGTTTGAATGGGTAGAAGGAGACGTGGAGAGGCGGACAGGTGGAGAACGCAAAGGAACGTACGATCGAGAATTATAACGTTGCAGATGTGTGGTATTTGAAAGTAATGCGTGATGGTGATTGGGTTGGGTCGCAAGTACAGCTCTTTGGCGACTCTTTGTGAGGTTTATTCTGACAATTTAAGCAATATCTTCCCCCAACCTTCACCTCCAATATAAAATGATATAGAAAAAATGAATTTGACACATGTTTGTACCCAGATAATGTTATAGTGTGATCGTGCTCACGTACACACTTTCGGTCAAAAGTTTAGACACGGTTTTTCATGTTTTTTCAGACACCCTTTGCGTTGAACCCTGGTTTGCACTCTCATATTTGCACATTTCTTAATCCTGATGATCCATTTCTTGATCCTGGCAGTGAGAGAAGGCCAAGGGTTTGCAGCTGACGACAAAGCAAAGGGTGGATGCTTTAAGAATTTGAAAATAAAATATATATGTATAAAAAAATGTTGAGTTATTTAACTTTTTTTTCTTTACATAATTCCATAAATCTTGCTTCATATATCTGATGCCTGTGTAATCTCTCAGTCATCCAGGTCTGATCCATAGCAAAAGATGAAGTTTAAATCTGGCAACTGGACAAATCGTTCTAGGAGTAAAGAAGTTTTGCTGCTCATCCAAGCCGCTTTTTCAGTACATCTCCATCTTAAAGCCACTAACTGCACCTTTGAAAATAGTGAGGTTCAGAGAAAATAAATGATTTGAGAGGGGAGTTAAAGAAGCTATTTTTGTTAGGAAAAACAATCCTTCCTTAAACAGGAATGGGGGCCTGAGATATAATTTCTCACAGATCTATGAGTCCATCCTCAGACCCAAAGCAAACAAAAAAACAATAGGAGGGCCATTAAAGGTTAAATAGGGTTGTTAAGGCTGAAACTGGAGACAACAGCTGTTTCAGCTCAACAGTTTCAGTGTAGTTAGCCCATCCCTTCAGATAGATATAAGGCAGTGTCCACCAGCAATTTGACCAGAACTGAAGAAGCGTCTTGGATGAGCAGCAAAATGTCTTCAATCCTACAACGATTTGTCCAGTTGACAATTTACACGTCATCTTTCATATATTTGATGTGTTCTGTATGTATATAAAATGTAGAAAGTAGTAAAGAAAGAAAATAAAACTTCTGAATGGTAGTGTAGATATATATATATATATATATATATGTGTGTGTGTGTGTGTGTATATATATATATATATATTTATATATATATATATGTGTGTGTGTGTGTGTGTGTATATATATATATATATATATATATATATATATATATATATATATATATATATATATATATATATATATATATATATATATATATATATAATTAATTAAAAATTAAAAAAAATCTACAGTGGAGAAAAAAATAAATTGATAATAATTTGACACATTTTTGTAACTCACACGATGTTACAACGTAATCATGCTCACATACACCTCTCCAGACAAGGACGCTCAAAGAAAGGTATATGTCCCAAGGAGATCATGGTAGTAGAATGGAAAATACTCCACAGTCACTGCTTTATTTATTTATTTATTTTTTTGGAAAGAGTCCTGAAAATTTGTACTCAAGTAAAAGTACAATTACATGGCTTGAATGATACTTGTTCACTGCTGTGGCCGAATTTGTACTTGAGTAAAAGTTTACAATGGCCCGAAAAATTGACAAAATGTGACAGTAACTTGAGTACTTGTATCTAGTTACTTCCCTGGATGTGAATGGATAAAGTTAACATGATTTGTGGTGCTAATCCTTACGTAGAATGAAATGAACTGTAAGCATTACTAGTATCTTCATTTCTACCAGAAGGATCATGCCCGCTAGCTATAGGCATCATATACGTAGCATAGAACATTAGCCGGCTATTAGCATGTATTTCTAATAAAGTCTTCAAAATGGCGTCTCATCTCATTTGTTATTAGTGCCCTTTAGCTCAATGCTAGGCCCGTTTCAGCCTGGCTTTGCATATGCTAATAGCTAATGTTGCCAGACTGGATCATAGAAGGAGTAATAAATGAGGGATTATGGCACAAAAGAGAGAGGGGATGGACATTAAAGCCATCACAGAGAATGTCAGCGGACTCGTAAATGATGTGGAGTCATATGTTTTTCAAAATGATTACAATTATTAAGAAAATTGTCTTCATTATAGCACTGTAGCCTATAGCATGATAGCTACAGATCTGGCTTGGTGATGTCGGATCAGGCCTTTCTAGAGTTTTCATTCAAAAATCTGTATTAGTCGATTAATCATTTTATTTAATTTTTTATTTATATGACTATAAGGATTTATATGGGACAGTAACAGAAGGTATTACTATTTTTGGGGTATTTTAGACAGGTTAAACTCATGATTTAAGTTTAATCTGTTTTATTTATTTACATTTATCCGCATAAGTAGTAGTTTTTGCATGAACTCCCCCTGCAGGTGTAGTCTTGTGAGTGCAGTTTGAGTCAGATTCATAGAGATACGTATTCGTTTTGAGAGCTTTTGCCACGTCCCCATTTTTATTTGACTAATTGATCTTCAGAACATCTTTACTCCAACAAGAATTTCTCAAACCCTTTAGCCAACCATTCATTATACCTTAATTCAAGTGCAAGTATTTTTTATTAGGGATGAACCAATCCAACTTTTTCAGCCCCAATACCGATACTTTTACTTTAAGTATGTGCTGATATTAACCGATACCAGTGTAGGGAAGGAAAATGGCCTCAGACCCACAGCGTACAAGAGAAACAAAAGAGAACAATAGGAGGGCCATTAAAGGCTGAATAGGGCCATTAAAGGCTGAAACTGGAGACAGTAGCTGTTTACAGTTTCAGTGTAGTTAGCTCCTCCCTTCAGATAGATATAATGTTGCGTAATCTGTGCAGTAATCTGACCAGAACTGAAGAAGCGTCTTGGATGAGCAGCAAAACATCTTCACTCCTACAACAATTTTTCCAGTTGACAGATTTAAACTTCGTGTTTTCCTTAAGACACAGTTCACTTATTACACAAGAGATCCAATTTTGTTATGCAACTGACTGAACGACTTTGTATGAATAAAAGTTCAAACATTATGGGACATTCTAGACCAAAATCAGCGTGTAAATATTCTTATTACATTCATTTAAAGCCACAACAAAGGCACAGTCCTACTGACTTAACTGATATCATGAAACCGATACCAGATCCAGCTAATTTTTCAGTATCTGCATCTATTTTTGATACCAATATCCCTAACTCTCCACCAGGAAAGTTACACAATGCAGCTTTAACACACACTAGTCAATGATTCAATGAGCAGCACTTAACAGTCCACTCCAGACAGATTACACTATTGTCATTTGGGCAGTCTAAACTTTACATTGGCGCGCGCTAGCTATAAATACAGCCATACAACAACAAACACTTAGCAGCTTCCATTAGCGCACTTAACCCCCTGTCCACATGAGCACGCACACTCCACTCCAGCCCGGGTCAAATGCTCGTCTGGAGTGGCCCTCTGTCTGTGAGAAAACGCAGTAATTAACTTATCCTCCTAATTTTCAGAGAGATGTTAGCGTAAGATCAACGGCATCTTCAGGCTAGTGTCAAATGTACAGGTTTTTATGGTGCAGTTGCAGGGAACGGAGCTTTTAACGCAGTATTATTCATGTATGGCTAAATGGGATGGGTTCATTAATATGCACGCCATCGTTTGATAAATATGTGGAGTGGGACCTCAGGATTTAGCTTTGGACATCACATATAGAGATAAAATTGGGTAGTGTTCAAAGTTCAGTATGCAACTTTCTGGAGATGGCACGGCACCTGCAAGATTCCATGGAAAAAGGAAGTTAAAACCATACTTGGGAACATTCGCCATGGGGAGAAGTTTTATGCCGTACTGTAGAATATTATAGCCAAAGGTAAGGTCAGGTTTGTGGAGATGCAAGCCCGCTCATGGTGAAGATGCATGTTTTTCAAAGTTTTTCAGTGCAATAAACACAACCAAAATCAACCAAAAACAAAAAGAAAATCAAAAAATAAATCAATTTATTTTTGGCTAAAGTTGAATCCTACATAAGAAAGTTCAAACTGATATCTCTACATATAAATAGAAAAACTTTTAGAAGATGTTATAATGTTGTTCCCTCGTCAAAAACTTGCCTGAAGAGGTTTTATGTGTCATCCATGCATGTTTGAGTAACCTAGTGATCTTATGGTTAGCAGTACGAGCCTGTACAATGCTCCGCCCACTAGCCATCATCACCCATGCTCCCACAGGACAATTCTGTGTAAATATACAAAAACATGATACAAAACAATACACTACGACTTCACAAACCTGATGCAATGTGCAGTAGTTTCATTAGCCAGATGCATGTAGATCGTGTCGTGGTAGCGCTCTAAAGGGGGAGCGACTTAACGCAGAGAGCAAAGATGAGGGAGACTTTGAGCATCAAAAACAAAACTTAAACTTATAAAACATGTCAATACGTCGCTTTCAAAACATGAAAATGCATAGTCATCTAAATGTGTTATGTATTAGCAGTTAACCAATAAAATACCCCTTTTTTAAAGATTTTTTCCTCTTCACCTGCAGTGACTTGCCTTAAGACACAGTCAATCTAACATAATACAAGATCTTTAAGACTCATCCACGAAAATGCTTCACTAAATACTACTGAGTTTCTACGAGATACCCAAACTACATGATTTGTCATTTTTACCGCAGAAACCGAACCAAATTCATGAGCCTACCCTCCCTCCTGTTTATGCCCCATTCCCTCTCTCCTCCATCTGGGCTCCTACCTGGCAACGCGGCGGGGCCAGAGGAGGGGCCGGGCAGACGTGGATCACAAAAACCTGCGTGACAGCTGACAATTTCACGCTTTTGATTAGGATTTGTTGATATGACCGATGCCGGGGTCTTTCCCAAACCCACTCCGGGGAATCTTGACAGTCCTGCTCTCCTCCTCGTCGTAATTAGGCGCGGGTACACAGAGCAGCGTGTCACCCACATGGCCAATTACGCCGCCATTTCGCTCACCCGAGAAATCCGCCAGACCTGTGCCAGTGGATTGTACAGTGGCATTGTTATACAGGGCTACGGCAAGTCTAATTCTGACATATGCTGATTACGTATAGGAGTGCAGTGTCAGCGGTAAAAGACCAAACACGTGGGAGGGGGGCGGGCAGGGGGGTCCATCGGAGGTTCTCAACATGGCGTCCCAGGTAAAGCCCGCACACATTTATTAGACAAATTTACGGATATAAGGTCGTGATGGCTCCCCGCTGGGTTATCATACGAGCAGCTTTGCAGAATAATGGAATTTCTCGCGTATTTCTTGCTAATTTAAATGCTAAGGTGAATTTTATCCATATCAGTAAGAGTCACAATGAGTTTTGTTGACGAAAAAAAAACAAAAAAAAATTCTACCGGAGATGTCTTTGCGTTGTTTCACAGTACGACACTAAGCGTATCCACATGGAGACAAGCAGGTGACGTTATCATGTTACTGGACACACCTGTGGAGAGGCAAGCCCACTCGCAGAAAAAATCCAAGTTTGCATTTTTTTTCATTGATAAAAACGCAAATCCAAGATAGATCGTCATTGAGACAGGTTGTTACCTTGATAATGCCCAATCCCGTCTGATCTCTGAAGCTCAGTTGGGCTGGGCATGGTTAGAAATACCAGGTTCAGCAGTGGGGTGGTAGTGGCCCTTAAGCAAGACACTTCACCCGTATTGAAGTGTCTTATTACAATAGGTATGTTTAATGCAATATAACAAGAGTTTTCTGTTAAGATTTTGTTCTAAATATTTGCAGCCTTTGCAGTTTAATGAAGACCTATTGTCCTTGTGTCTGCTATATATTTATAATCTATGACACTTGACTCCACTGCACAATGCTGCCGAATCTTACGTGAATCGCCATTAAGAAAATAAAATGGAAGAATGAAGTAAGTACAGAGCAGTGGGGGTGTTACGGTGGTGGTAAAAACGGGGACTGATCTTGAAAATAAGCGATTAAAGATTGCTCAAACTTGCACGAATTACTCCAAATGTAACTTCAGGTTAGCAAATGGTGAGGGAAAACAAGTATAATATGGTTAAAACCTCTGTAAAGTCGATTTTGAAGAATAGGTTTTGCGCCAACTCAAATTGCAGTTTTGATTCTTGTGCGATATATTGTCTACCTACATCTCTGGTCAGAAGAAGGAGGAGTGTTTGAACTAACTACCTCCTGGCTGACAGGTTCAGTAGATCAGCACCACACCGTTGACATACACATTAGTAAAACTGTTGACTCAAAAATCATTGAATTGAATTGGAGTTTGACTTTTAGTACTGCTTAACTCTTCAAAAACGAAATAGCAAAATGCTTTCTTAAGGGTCCAGCTCCTAAGCACCACTAATCCAGAGCACCACACATTGTTCTTTTACCCAGGGTCCCTAAACTCTCCTCCAGTTCAGCGGAGGACAGAGAGGAGGAGGACAAGGGCATGCTGGAGGACAGGGTTAGGACTTCCTTTGTGGCTTTGATCGGCCGACTGTTACTAAGCAGCTTTGCCAGGTTTGAAGGGGGCTGAGGGAAGCTAAAAGGTCTAAAATGAGGGATCAGGATGGGACAAATTTCTGGTTCAGAGGCAGGTTGGAAAAGTTAGCGTGTTCCCATAGAAGACTGGTGCGTGTGAGGAGAGGGTGGAGAGTAGTGTGATGGAGATTAACACTGTAGGATTCACATGAGAACAGGAGCGAACAAAAGCCTAAAGGGAAAGAGTCAAACAAGGACACAATATTTTTGAGACAAGGGTGAATTGAGTTAGCAATTGACTGCTGCAACTACAGTATTGCTACATTGTTGTATAGGTTTGTCAATGTGGTCAGTTGCATTCAGCTGCTGTTTATTTGAGTGGCACATGTGAAACAAAGGAGCTCATTGGTCACCTATCATTTAGAACAAAATCAAACTTCTCTCACCTCAGATAAACAGTTTTGAAATCAGCTGTTTTTCATTCCAGTCCTTTGCAATATGTTTTCCTCCTTTTTCCTTATAAGCGGCGTGTCCATGATTGGCTAATCTACCTGTCAATCACGCCCATCTGAGCTCAGGGAGTTTTGCCGGTGACCAGGGTGCGTACGAATGCCAAAATAAACAACACAACTGTCCATATACCACAACTTTAATGGTGCACAATGTAACTTTTTCTGGTGAACAGCCCCCCACGTGCTTGTCATTTTACTGTGAGCAGGGTTGCCTTTCCACAGATCTGACAAAAATCCTGTCCAGGTGATTTCTCTGATGAATGCAGCTAGCAGCTAAGGTTAATAATAAACACAATTTGATGGCAGAAATTATCAAAACAAATCTGGCAATTATTTATGGACTTAAAAACACCACAGGAGACCTCAGACTTTTACCTGTGACGTAACAATCCTGGGAGTGATTTCTGAGGTTCAGCACAAGAGGACCTCATGAACAAGTGTGAACGAAGCTAAACACAACTCCGGGTATGTTTTTGATGAGGGGACAATGATTAAAAGATCAAAAATGTCAGTTTTGCAGTGTATGTGTCCTTTAAGTGAAATTTACACATTTGATTTAAGCCCTAATAAACCATTCCTCCACGCACCTTTAACTATACCACATTCTGTCACTCCATTTGAACCTAGGTCAGATATTCTACAATGACACCTGTCTAATGAAGAAACTCCCTGTAACCCCTTCAGATCTTTTAATTGGCAACTCACTGATGATACCCGGGTCTAGTCCACATTTATCTGGGGCTAATAGGGCCGGCCAATCACACGCTGCCCTCTGTAATGCCATCTAATAATAGCTGCAGTTTAGCCCGGTACGGCCCAGGTTTATTTGGGCCAATGTGGCACTACGGAGCTTCCATCGCCGTGGTAATTAAGTGTGTTGATCCGGAGACATGCGTATACCTGCTATTATGGCGTTTTAATGAGCGCAGCAGATGGAGCAGGGCCAAGCAGAGGTTAGCTCCAGGCAGCGTAGCATTGGTGTTTTAATAGACACTTAAACACTGTTAATTTAGCGTTAGCGTAATGGAGGAGGCTGATGGGAGGCACATGGGGATCTGTACGGGAGAACCAGGTCTAATCAGTGCATCGTGTTGTGCACCTTATTTGGAAGACAATGGGTGTCGAAATCGTCTATAGTGATATTTGCATGTTCAGCTGTGAGATAGTTTAGCTGCACTACTATGAGGCTTCTCTGGAATGGGGTCTGCCACCGGTTTCCAAGGAGATATTATTGCACCTGGAAAGTTTCACATTATGACATTAAACTGATCTGTATATGATCTTGCATTTGCTTTTAAATCGACACTCTTATCGCTAAATAAATACTAATAAAAGTATTGTAAAAGCGTGTCCATCTTGACAGGCTTCTACTCGTTCGATTGGGCCTAAGATTGGACCGATCAAAAGCACTGTTCCCTTTAAGCTGCGCGCGTGCGCAATTGCGCACTGCTGACACGGAAAATAAAATAAACACACAACAATTCATTCTGCGCTATTTTTCAATGTGAGTCAGTGAATGTGACCGGTGACGAGCTGCTCCGGACAATTATGTGATTCACAGACGTATCTGCGCAACTTATCCACGTCATTGACAGGCTCCTCATGCGCCGCTATCAGAGTTTTAGCCGATGTGGCCGATGTGGAGTGAAGACTCGCTAATGACGCTAATGACGCTAATGACGCTAATGATGCTAATGATGCTAAGTGCTGTTTATCCCCTTAACGTTCCCACGGCCCGCGCTCTGGCGCACTGTTTTGTGGCAGTTTTGCGTTTTAAACATGACGAAACGGACAAAACAAAGGAAGTACGCGACCGAGGACACTGTGGATGTTTGTACAAGTTAAACTAGAGGCATCTCGGACCCGGAGCGGTTCGTGGAACCGAGTGAAGATCTCATGATGGACTGAGGAGCAGAGGACCTTATGTGCTGATGGACTGGATGCTGTTCCTGATCGGTAAGTGTGGTTTATTCTGCTATTGACTTAATTGTGGGTCAAATATATCATGCGTAATCATTAGCGTTAGCTAATGCCAAAGTGTCTTGCCTAAGGACACAATGACGGAAGTTGGTCCGAGCGGGACTCGATCCACCAACCTCTAACCTCTGTCACAGAATGACTGTCACATGTACAGTGTGTTCTTAGTTTCTAGTGTGTGGTTTACATTTTGAAGTGTGTGTGTTTGTTCACTGTTTGCAGTGTGTGGTTTGTAAATATATATTTATTTTGACCCATACCACTTGTTTTGAATATATTTTATATACAAATACACATTATATATTGTGTTTTGATATGATGTACAGTATAAATGTACAGTAATAGAGCAGCTGTGCAGATACAGATTCCTCTCAGTGTGTGTTGGTCATTGACTGTCACTAGTTTATGAGTTGTAAAAATCAAATGATCGTGTCATTTACTGAAAAAGAGTTAACGGACTGTCGCTCAGACACAGTAGGACAATCTCACTCAGTGCACAGCAAAAGCTTCACACAATGGCTTATACTCATAATACAAGTCAGAGCTTTATAATAAAAATGTTACGTGTGTTTTCAACATTGGAGTTTACAGTTGTCTTGGTTTGGTTGGAAGCTCATGTTTTGCCATAGTTAAAATTAAATATTTATACTTCCAATAGCATTAACATACTACACAGGTCATGAGCAAGATTTTTGTCATTTTCATTGTGTAAGTGGCTAAAGCAATTAATTAAAAGTCTTATAACAGAAATGTAAATGCAGTAATTTGATTCTTTTAATAAACCATTTAACCTGGATGGATGTGATGCAGCATGACCACAGTGCACACGTCTGATGTCGCTCACACTGGTCCATGAGACGCTCAGGGAGTTTGTGTGTTTGTTCAGACTTGTGAAAAATTAGAGGGAAGATTGATCACAAGGCAGTATTGTGTGGTTTGGTGGAAGCCAAAGGTGAAACGTTCAATTCAAAGTTGGCTGGCCAGGAAAGAGAATGAATAAGGGACTTGTCTGAAGAACAGTTTGTTGCCTTGAAATGTCACATATGATCCATAGTACAGTCAACTGAAAAAGGACAAAAGAACGCTAGCTTATTAATATTACGGCTATAGATGGAAACTAGCAGTGGGTTATATGCTCAACACATTTGTTCCAATGTACTGTGCCATTCAAATGAACACACTACTACACTAAACATTACACACTTTATGTTTCTTCATGATTATTTACATTGTAGGTCATTGTCACTGACAGCACCAAAACTATGATGGAGTTGGACAATAGAGGGTGAAAATCCTCCGTCCTGACTTGAGACGGTCTAACCATAGTCATTCCTTTGTATCACATGTTTCTGACTCCTCCCAAAAATTCTCGTAACATTCAGAACAATATAAAACTTATATATAGTGTGGTGCTTCTCTTGTTATTTCTGCAAAAATCTGCCCTGTTTCTTGGCCCTTTATGTTGTTCTATTTGACCCTTTTTTACATGTAAGCTGCCATGTTTGTTTTTGACACGAATGGACCAAATGTTTCTCTGACTGGCTAATCCGCCTGTCAATCACATTCTCTGAAATCCAGAAGACAGGATACGGCTTCAGATCCACTTGTCTTTGCTAAGTTTTCCCAAAGCATGTAGTTCTGACTGGCCACTTAATATATTTGATGTCTTCTGCATGTAAGTAGTAAACATAAAAGTTTGGTTTATGTTTCCCTGCTGCAAACAAATCTGTCGAAATTACGTTACAAAATTGTGAGTTCTGTTGGCTAAGTGATTTGAGTAAACGCACTATGGCTAACTAATTAATGCGGTCTCACTGGAACCACTGTGGAGTAAAATATTCATGAGAAAAGTTGATTATTTCAAGTTAAAATCCAAACCGGAACATCCATACTACCAGGCGTTGCGCGATCCAAACGAGATGCTCCAGACTGTCTAGAAGAAGAACAGAAAGTGTCAGGTTTTGTGAGATCTTTGCGAGATATTTGTGAGATATTTGTGAGTTTGGGAGCGAGCCCATAGGAGCGGCACATCTCCTGCTTGTTACCTCTGCCTTGGCATGTGTCTCAGGCCTCTGGTTCTGAGGGCTGCGTGGAGGAAGGGGAGGAGGAGGTGGTGATGGACTCTGTGAGGGAGAGAGCCTGAGGAGGAGCTCACCTGGACAGGCCTGTAGGAGCTGTCAGTGTCAGGGCCGTCAGGAGAGGGTTTTTCCACAGCAGACAGCAGGAGAAAACAAGAGCAGATGTGGGGATGTGGGATGTGGATAGGAATGCTATAGTGGAACTCAACTCCTTGTCTCCGTGCTTTTGGATTATTGGAAAACTCACAAGATCGCTCGGCTGGCTTGAGTTTTATATTCCATTAGAACCTCGTCTTTTTAAAAATAAATATTGATACAGGTTTTTAACAGCTTATCCACCAGTGAAGGGGGTTCATCGCTTCAGATTTCAAGTTCTGCCTGATCTTACAGCTCCAAAACAAATGATTATTAATCCAAAAAGTCCAAAAATCCCAACGGGAAAAGAGAACCTCAACACGTAGGCTGTAAATAATAGCAATTCCTTGTACTTGTTTCATTTCATGTATGTTTCATTCATTTAAGATGGATATGAAATGATCAGTGTGAATGAAAACAAGCAGAAAGAAGTAAACTTGTAATATTTGCTCATTGTAACAGACTTGTCAAAGCGCTACACTTCATTCATATTGTAGCTACAGCTGCCCTGGGGAAGACTGATGGAAGTGAGACGGTCAATCTGCGCTTTCGGATACAGAACTTGGTCCAAGCAGAAATCGATCCCTGTTAGTTGGGGGATCATTGCTCTAACCACTGAGCCACTGTAGATGTGTCCAGACCATAGACTTTATTTATAAATGGACATAGCTAAAGTGCTAGCTGCCACATTTCAAACAGGAAGTGATCATGGGCGCGCTTCCGGCTCCATCGAGTCTGGCTCCAATTCACTTTATATAGAAAAATTGTCACTGTTCTCTCTGTAACTGCTGCAGTGAGCCTCATCATTTTAGTCTTAAAATGTTCGTATTAACCCACTCTACATGATCCTGCTAGTTTTATTTCGCTATTGTGGAACTCGACTCCAAATTCGCCCCTATAACTGCTCTAGCCTCGATGAACTACTGTGGGTGACGGCGCACTCCCTTAGTCCATTTCACTTCTCAGTCCAACAATGCATTTAAGAAAGTGTATCTTGCAGCACATCATCACTATAGCGGATTGCATTGTTGACAATAAACGGATGTTACTGATATGGCTGTAGACAATGTGAAATATTTGAGTATCGCAGTATCTGAAATCTCTTATACCTCTTTTCAGTCTCATATTATAGCAATACAAAAATGTCGTCGCTTTTCATTTACAAATCACATCCTTTCCCCATCTATCTAATGTCAGTCTTCTTAACTGTATTCTGCCCTCCCTCCCATCCCCCCACGTGTCTTTTCTGGCCCTGCTCCGGCTCGTACCTCCGCGGTGCCTTCATACACGCTTATTAAAACTCCTGGAGAAGGTGGTGTGATCACAGTCATTACAGCCCGGTAGGAGGAACATTAAAGGAACATGGAGGCTCGCCGTGTTCATTACCAGGTGTGAAGCTCCCACAACACAAACACAAACCACTAGCACCTGCATGCGCTAACTCCGCTATTAGCACAACAAGACGGCAATTAGCTTACAAGTGCATTGCATTTAACCAGGCGCTGGATCCGACGGAGCTGTGCAGGTGCACGCGGACCGGCCAACGGGATTGGAAGTCCAGAAAAACAAGCTTTTGTCATTGGAGTGGCCAGGTTTTCTAATGGAAATGTGACTGAAAATCTAAATCTTGCTCTCATTGGTTCGATTAAAGAGAGGGTATTACACTTCTGTGGGATAGCTGCTAACACCTAACCTATGTAGAGCACCATGTTGCCTTTTATTGTTACATATTTTAAATTGCTATATTCACTAAAGACAACATATTAATGTGTTTAATAACTTTCACTTTTGTTTTTGACGCTCTGAGTTTGCTCCCCGCACTCCCAGTCACTCTCCCTTCAGAAAGCAATCACCGTGCATCCTTTCATGAAACTACTGCACATTGCATCAGGTTTGTGAAGTTGTACTGTATTGTTTTGTATCCTGCTTTTGTATAATTAACTCAAGCACGATTACTCAACTTTTGCATAATACCCACTGAAAACTCAGAGCATCAAAAATATAGCATTTTCAAAACAATAAAAGGTAACATGGTGATCTAAATGTTATGTGTTAGCGGTTAATACTCCATAGACGTGTAAAAGCTCATCTTTAATGAATGGACTAGACAAATATAGCACATGAAGTTTAATGTACATGTGTTTTGTTGAACTCACAAATGAGATCCAATTTAGCGCTGCACAATATATCACAATCCAATCAAATTTGACCACAGAATGAGTCCAGTCATGGTTTATAGACTTAAAACCTTTTAACCTTGAGAGTGTTGTCATGATACTGAACTTTCAAACGCAATTTTGATACTATAGAATAGACTTGATACTTAATACTAGTGATGTGTCTGTTGTGAACAAGTCGGCTCTTTTAAACGTCTGGAACTGGATCCCTGTTTTGGAAAGACTTTCAGATTTTTATGCATTTTTTTGTGTTTTTTGCCTGATGAACGATGAACCGACACACCGACAAGAATCAGTACAGAAGCAGAGCAGGAGACACAAGTGAGAGATTTGTGCACAAAAAACATATTTGGCACCATAATAAACCATAATTTTTGAATACTTATTATTCTAGTGCAATGTTTTTATTCAGAATTCATTCTAAAGAGTAAACTCACTCCCACTCAGTTTGAACCATTTTAAACAAATCTGAGTCTTGGTCATTTCTCTCTGTGTCTAGTTTGCAGATAAATGAGTTCTCACATATAATTCTGTAATATCATTAAATATATCATTGAACAGCTCTTTGACAAGAAAGACCTGTTCAAAAGAATTGGATCCCAAAAAGGAGCTGAAAGTCCCATCGCTACTCTGTACTGATTTTGATACAAATGATCATTTTAAAAGCTTTTTTTCTAATGACCGAAAGGACAAGATCGCGGATACAAGAGGCTGAAATGAGAAAGGGTGAGGGTGATGTGTCTGGGGTGAGGGAAGTTTGAAGGTCCCTGCTTAGGCTGCTGCCCCTGCGACCCGGCTTTGGATAAACGGAAGAAAATGGATGGATTGTAACTTTAAACACAAAATAATGGCATTTGTTTATTACACCATGTGATCTTACAATAGCTCTGATCAAACTCAAGATGAAACTGTTTAGGAAAAGTCCAATTTCATCCAGTTATGTGTTTCTGATTTTCGAAACTTGTGACAACCCTTCTCAGAGATACTACAGCCCTTTTACTCCAAACGTGACTATCTAGTGGATTAACGAAACAAGTGTCAATGAACCAAAAAAGCCAATTAAGTATAATGTGTCCTTTAAAAAAATCTGAACAATTACAATGTGGTGTCTCTCTTATAAAAGTCCCCCAGCACTCCTCATGCCCACTTAACTCAGTCCACTTTCCCCTGTGTTTATCCTGCTGTTGTTCTTTGGCCCGTCCTTTTGTTAAGTCCTCTGTGTCTCCGGTCTGCGCTGATACGATCAGAGCCAGCATGTCATCAGAGCTCACATGTTTGACGCACAGCTCTTTGAATGGGCAGATTTCTGAAACGTGCCAAAGTGGCCCCCTGCCGAGCTCCGCGTCGGGCCCTTGATGTATCGTGCTGTAATGTGCTTGTTATCCATAATCGGCTACAATTGGAGAGGGCCGGCACTGCTCAAAGAAGCTAGTGCACTCTAATGTAAAGTCATCACATAAAAAAAAAAAAAAATACTGACCAGAAATAAACAAACCAAATGTATGAATCTGAATAGGATAGAAAGAGCTGAAGTTTTTTTTAAAAGGTCTGTATTACGCTATTTTCTGATCTATGTTATAATGTTTCCTCATTAAAAACAGACCTGGAGTTGTGTTTTGTTTCATTCACACATGTTTAACTGACAAACCCTTCATATTTAGGCTGCTCCTCTCAAACAGAAAACACTGATACAGGAAGTGCTCCACTGTGTTTTTAAACTCCATACACTTTCACTAGAATCATTTGGATAATTTCAGCCGTGGAATTGCCAATCACTACTGAACAAAAGGTAAAAGTTAGCTGTTAACTTAAAAACTGCCACTTCATGACATCACAAGGTGGAACTGAGCATTTTCAGCTATGGACATAGACAGACTAATAATAAATGGTTACTCAAATGACACAAAACACAAGTCTGGGTATGTTTTTGATGAGATAACAACATTAACATTGCTTAAAGTTCACAAGAGTCAATTTCACGTAATATAGGACCTTTAAGAATGGGTTGTTTGAGGTTGAATAATACAAGTTATACAATATGCTTGAAATCATATTTTTGAATGGCTTATTGAACAGTAGGACAATATTTACATTGGATTTGAGCCTGGAATACAGTCAACCCATTTTTTACAAGCCATGATGCTGATAACTATTAGGGACTACACACATTTTGTTAATTAAGCCTCAGTACAGTTATAATGTAAAGAGAGTTTTTTGTTTCAAAATGAGACTGATGTGTGCTGTCTGAAACTTTCTTAATAAATCAGGAAGGAGCTAGATTCTACTCCCATATGAAGTGGTTAACGTGGGTCTCTGTGTGGAGTTTGCATGTTCTGTGTCTGGTGGGCTTTCTCTACGCAGTCCAGTTTCAACTCAACTCAAAATGTGCTTTATAGGCAATTCTTACAGCCACTGGGTACTCCTGACCATGAACCTACCTCAACATTTGGACAAGGGTCACTGGGGGCTGTGCTGCTCCTAACAGGGTGCCTGCGTTAATTTTAAATGGGTAAATGGTCACATTTTTATATAGCGCTTTTCCATCTTCAAAGCTCAAAGCGTTTTACATCAAGGAAACATTCACACACACAAGACAAGGCAAGTTTATTTGTGCACAATTTGTACACAAAGTAATTCAAAGTGCTTTACAGAATAAGAAGGACATTAAAATCACACAAATAAAAACACAAATAATCACAAATAATCATCATAAAATTAACATTAAAAGAGAAGAGTGCAGAATAAAAACCTTTCAGTCGTATGCACAGCTGAACAGAACCGTCCTGACCTGTCCCTGAAGTCCTCAGCGTGTGAGATGGTTCATGTGGCACTAACACATTGGAGATGTTCTTTGGTGCTGGTCCATGGAGAGACTTGTCACATGCATAGCTGCTTTAAAGTCTATTCTTTGAGCCACAGGAGCCAGTGCAGAGACCTGAGCACAGGACACATGTGTGAAGTACTTCCTAGTTCTAGTCAGGACCCAAGCAGCAGTGTTCTGGATGTACTGCAGCTGTCTTAACGCTCACAATCATACACCAGACACAGGGGACAAGATGAGTTAATTGTCTTTCCCGTCTGTGGGAGCTGGAATCACACCGTCAACCTGTGGGTCAGTGGATCTGACCACTCAACCAATGACGTTTATGTCGAGAGTGGGATTCCAACCACCAACCTTCAGATAGATGGACAAACACTCTACCAACTCAGCTACTGTCGACAGGTATCTCAGTTTTGCAGTGGTCCACAGTTATTCCTTACTTACCTTATGCACCTATTTATTCAGTGCAATGAGTTTATAAGCACTTTACACAACTCTCAAAGACCATTGTAGAGCTTTGCCGTCACAGATAACAACAACTAGCACTAGCTAATGCCCACTAGGATTACTTTCTAGTTTGTGAACTTCATAATTGGATGCAGACAGTGCACAGCGGTTTCATTTTGCTGCTCATAAATGATATCTGTATTGGGGCAAAGCAAATTTGACTTTATTACGTGAAAAAAATGGCACAGCCCCTTTAAAAGTCATAAGTACAAAGCATACATTGTGACGCGTGTACGGTAGATAATATTAACAAAACACTGAAGCTCATTCGTGTCTTTGCCTATGTTAGACACGAATTTCCTACCACAAATCACCCCGGTTTGAGCAAGCAACTCTCCGTTATCTGAAATGAACACGAGATAGGAATCCATTGTTGAAATCGTACGCGCTCATTCCCGTTGTATGAATAACACAGGCTTTGATTCATGGGCCTGATTACGCAGTCAAATGAGACCTTTGGTAATGGACTTTTAATGCAGCGCCGCACGCAGATAAATCCTCCAACAACTGAGGAAGCTCAACGCACCGCGACGCACCCAATAATAACAACAATGCAGGAGATTCACGCGTTTTATTGCACTTATAACTAAAGCTAAAGACACTGAAACGGCAACAGAACCTGGAGGATGCATACGCTAATAAAATGGCTAGCGTGATGGGTGTGTGCATGCTAGCCTAATACGGTTCAGTGGGTTAGCCAGTAAAAGAGAAAGAATAATAATAATATTAACTCACACGATATCATTGTCATAAAAATCCAGTTTTAATTCAACAGTGATCATTTGCTTCTGGCTCATGGCGTTTCACTGTTGGCCTTGTTTGTGCTGCTGTGGAGAAATAAAAGAATTATAATTAAAATTGATAATAATTTGAGCATTTGAATTGTAATTTTAAAAAAGTTCTGACAAATTTTGATTTATTTACTTATTAGGTCTAAATTATTTGACTGATAGTAAAACAATAGTAATAAACGTATGTCAAAAGCAGTTACCGTATTTTTCGGAGTATAAGTCGCACCAGAATATAAGTCGCCCTGGAGTATAAGTCGCACCAGCCAAAAAATGCGTAATAATGAAAAAAAAAACATATTTCACACAGTGGCTCAGTGGTTAGAGTGTTACGTCCTTAGGCAAGACACTTCACCTGCCTCAGCCTCGTACGAATGTCGTGTGAGTGTGCATGTTGGTCGCGATAGGAAGGGTCAATGGCGCAGAAAGGCTTTAATGCATTATTACATTTGCCACACGTATGTAAACACACTCAAATTCATCATTCAACATACATGGACACAAAGTATCTTGCCCAAGGACACAACCACCAGAGTATGGACCGGTCTGCGGCTTTTGACAACTACTGAGCCATTTGAGTTAATACCAGGTTTTACAGCGCACGCTCGCTCAGTTGAACTTAACTTTAAAAAACATACCGTATTTTCCAGAGTATAAGTCTCACTGAAGTATAAGTCGCAACAGCCAAAAAATACATAATAACAAAGAAAAAAACAAAAAAAAAAACATATTTCACATATAAATCACATAATAATGAAGAAAAAAACACACAAAACAAAACACATATTTCACAAATAAATCGCATCTGAGTATAAGTCGCACCCCCAGCTAAGTGTGACTTATAGTCATATAGGAAAATACGGTACATATAATTGTACTATACATATTTTCAGCAAAATCCCTGAAATATGATTTTGAAAAAACAAAAAACAAAAACACTCAAATAATTTTCTTCAAGTTAACTTAAAGAGGGGATATTTTGCTAAATCGATTTATTTATTTTTTTAATCATCTTATAACGTTCCCTAATCAAAATTTTTAATGTTTGATTTTATGTTGTAAATTTTGTGATATTTTATTATTGTATCTACTGTGAAGCGACTTTGAGTGTCCTGAAAAGCGCTATATAAATAAAATGTATTATTATTATTATTATAAAAACATGCCTGAAGAGGTTTTATATGTCATCTATGCATGTTTGAATAATTTAGAGATCTTTCCTCCGACAAACCTACATCACCCATGCTCCCACTTGACAACTCTCCATCAACATACAAAAGCATGATACAAAACTGTACACAGCAACTTTACAAACCTGATGTGATGTGCAGTAGCGTCAAAAACAGAACACACGCTGATTGTGTTGTGATAGCGCTCTGAAGGGGGAGTGACTTAGCGCGGAGAGCAGGCAGAGGGAAGACTCAGAATGTCAAAAACAAACGTGAAACTTATAAAACATGTTAATACGTTTCCGGCAAATATGGAATTTTAAGTAAAAGGTAACACGGTGATCTGTTAATACGCCGTTAATACCCTGTAGAAGTAAAATACCCCATTTTTAACTTACATATTTGCATCTTATTTTGTCAGCACACAAAGAAATGGATGAGATGGAGGACGCCGTGGCTGTCTGACACTGGCTGGTTGGTAATGGTTAGGTTGGGGTAGTGAATGTGAATACCGCCCTTGTTATTTGTCATTAGCGGGGGGTAGCTGTCCACTCCCCGCTGTGCCGAGATGCCCTCTGCTTTCACACTAAGAGCCCAAGTGCACTCAATAACAAGTGTCTAGCCTCATCTCGCTCCCTTTAACCGAGAGAGTGGCGTTTCAACTTAAAAAGCCATTTACACACTGTGGTAATGGACCAATGTGGGGGTAAGAGGAGGAAGAGCAAAAACATGACAAATAAATAATAATAAAGCACAATTATAAGGAGAAAACATGCAATTTTAGGAAAACGTTTAAGAAATGTTGTGGTGGGCGAGACAGAGGAGAGGTTAAAGGGGAGGTAGCGAGCGCCGGGGTGTTATGATGGAGATGGTTGGAAATTGTGTTTGTGTTTGATTAAATGTTTTGGGTTTGGTTTTACAGCAAGGAATTGATTTTATATAAAGAGATTAAAGGATCTGTACCATATTTTTACTGTCTTAAAAACATGAAAAACAAAAGTAGATCATTTGCAGTGGTCCAAAGTTATTCCTCACTTACCTCATGTATTCAAAACATCTTAAGTATTCACCATGATGAGTTTAAAAGTGTTTTTTACAACTTACAGAGGCCAGAGTGGAGTTTTGCTTATCAAAAAACATCATATTTTAGTAACAACTTTTTCGCTAGTTCTCCATTTAAATTAAAGGTGTTCCTGCTTAACTGGAAGTGCAAACACTAATAGAAGTGTGATGAGGTGGTCAAGTAGTATTTAAAAGTTAAAAAGTGAGCAGGGCAGTGTAGGGGAATAATGAAGATTGCGAATGATGACACATTTACTAACCTGTCTTAATCTACTCCTAAATTATAAATATGCTCCCCTCCAAATACGACTTTTATTTCAGTTAAGGACCAAAGATAATGATAATACTGTCTCATCCATGGGTTTCATTGTGTGGGATCCAGAATACACACTTCTTTATTCTTTATTTTTCAGGGACCGTGTACAAACACATTAATCTTACAAAAGAAGAGATGATTTGTACCAGATTTAGCCTCTACTACTTTCCATGTGCAGTCCCAGGGCAGGTGAACACACATTAAAATGCACAGTTCATTACAATAACATTATAAGACAAACAGTTCATCATTAACATCAACAGGAAAATGCAATAAATGCCCCATGTCCAATAATGTAATGTAACTCTATGGAATATTCACTGTTTTTGTAAGAAATATCCAAACTTATGATCCACAAATGTTGACTCTTATCTTGGGTTGAATAATGATGCAACTTTTTGAATCTATTGTGAGGGAAAAAAAACACTTTTGCTTATTTATACTGACAGAGAAGACGTTGATCTTGGATAGGCACAGTAATTACAAAGATACTAACCATAAACCAGGTCAACACATCTGCAATCTGACAGTTAAACAGCGAATTCTGACCTGTCTGACCTCATTTTAAACTATAGAGACTCTACAATGTTGCTACGTCACGTGAACGCAACTTATTGGATTCTCCTGAAAGCGTCTCCCATCATTAGCGTTCACTCAGAGCTGTTTTGTACCGCAACCGAGACCAGCGTGACATTTAAGACAAATAAAACCCAAGCACATTTCATCAGACAGCAGTTACACCAGTCTCCAGCTCTATATTTACCCACGGAGGAGTGTCAGTGTCCCCGCAGCTCTCAGCCTGGCCCAGGCTCATTGTTCTGGGCTCGGGTGAGTGGTGCCTGGTGTCATTGATGGAGGTGAGTGAAAATTTTTCTCCGTCACAGGATCAATAGACTTGTGTTTACCTGTCGGAGAGGGCTACACTTCAGGTAATGGATGTTAAACAAGAGGAGAGGGGGGTGGAGGGTCTGTCTCTGGGCTGGGGGTGGAAGAGGGGTTTTGCAGTCAACAGCAGAACACATTATATATATATATATATATATATATATATATATATATATATATATATATATATATATATATATATATATTGCCCTGGTTGATGATTACTGAGAATGTACGGAAAAAGAAATGCTACAAATACACATCTTGCTGGTAGAGCTGAGGAGTTAATAGTGGCTGTAGATGATGTAAAACAGTCATTAAAAAAGAAAAAAAAAACATATTGAAGAATCAGGAAGTGTGCTGTTAGCATGCTTAAGTTTTGTTTACCATGAAGGAAAAACCATATGCTGTATATATAAATGGACATAGCTAGCCTGCTAGCCACTGCTTTCCAAATAGGAAGTGAGCATGGATGCACTTCAGGCGATTCTGGCTCCAATTCACTTTCTATTGAAAAAACGTCGCCCCCTCTCCCCATAACTGCTACTGTCAGGCTTGTCTTTTTTTTTTTTTCAAAATTATGATTGATAATCTTTTATATGCATCAGACTCTTAAAATGGAACAAAAAAAATCCAGTTTGCATTAAAGACATGGAAGATATTTTACTTTTTATGACTTTTGGACTATGAAATGCAATAACTTTATGACAGAAAGTTAGACATTTAGGGGTTAAAAATATGTGAAAACACTTTTTTTTTTTCTTTAATAGCCAAATTAATTTCTGGTGTACAAAAATTTGCTTAACTCCCACAAAATGAGTTTTTTGAAGATGTGATTAAGAGCCTCGAGAGTGCCCTTGCTTGGGTCAGGGTCTCTCCAATGGAGGGCGGAAGTGTGGAGTTGTTGACCTTGAACCATTCACATTGGAGACCCCAGCTCAAGACTGGAGTGGTCTTTCAACAACTTGACTTAATCCTCAAGTCCAACATGGCGCCGTCCTGTCTCCTGTATGAAAAGTGACCACATCAAACATATAAACGTGTCCATAATGAAACCATATTCATTACTGCTGTCCTTGGTGCGTTCTCAGACGAAGACGGAAGTTTGCCAAAAAATATAAGTTGAGATTCTTCAACAAGAGAAGAAAAAAATCCATTAAAGGTTATTATTTATGACTAAGATGTAACACTATTTGAATGGTGACAGTTACCAAACAGCAAAATCTACAGTCCATTATGTTCTATCATTTTTTCTACAAACAACATTCATACACTTGAGCAGAGTTTTGCTGTGACAGTAAAGCTAACAACAATTTGCTAATGCGCACTTTCTGATTAAAATACTTAAGAATTGGAAGCAGACAGTACAGTTTCTGACTGAATGTCCAATAATCAGGAAGTGCACATTAGCCTACTAGTTGGTGTTAGCTTTACTGCAATGGCAAAATACTGAAAGTTGTGAAAAAAAACAACTTATAAACCCATCACCGTGAAGATGCATAAGGTAAGTAAGTAAACTTGTTGCATAATAATCCTCGATTTCACAATTTTTATATTTTTCAAAATCTCGATAATTAAAAACACAAATCAGATAATTCAATAAATTGCCCAGCCCTTCTGTAAATCATTTGAAATGATTTTTTTTTTTTTTTTTTTTTTTTTTTTTTAAGACAGTAAAAATCAGCTTCAGCGCTTTTACACCAGCCTATCACCCTCTGCATCTCTTTGGATTCTAACTTTTGAATAACGGCAGCGAGATGATCATTAAAATTTCACTTTCCACTTTTATATCTCACTAAAACTCAACTTAATGAATGGGCAGCTGCAGGGGGCGCGTGAGTATGTTGGCAGAATCATAACCGATGTCTGTACCTGGCTAGCATTAGCATAGTCAGCTAAATCCGCCCCCTCTGGTCTCCGGGCAGCCCATCACTTTGGCTTTCATTTCATTATAAAGACGATAAGTCATGTAGAGTCATGTTTAAGGCTAATACAAGGGGAGTCTATCATCACTTAGGGTTGTTTGGGGATTTGGAATGTACCAGAAGTTAGCAACAGAAACTATCTGGCAAAAGTAGTATTCAAGAAGTTAAATGATTTTACTTAAAAGTGCACTATGTAACTTTTCTGATGGAGGGTCAGTGAAGGCAAGCTACTGCGGCCACAAATCCAAGTTACAGGTTGGATCTGTGGAGATGTGATCTGTCGTGATAAAAAGATTAACTGAATAAATGTAAGATTGATTAGTTTAGTGTCATATTGTGAAACATTCCAGGTAAAGGAGCATTATCTCCACAGAGAAAGGAAGGAGGCAGATCCCTCTCTACATAGTGCACCCTAAAGTTTTTTTAATGTTAGCCTTGATTGTAGATTGTTCCCCTGTAGAGAAATGTGCCCTTTGCATTTGACCCATCCTTCTATACTGTTGGGGCAACCCGTCAGGAGCAGCGGGGCCTCAACTCCAGATCTTGAGCTAGTCTTGGTCAGGACTACCTGAGGATTTGACCTGTTGTGCATGTTTGGGTTGATGGGGGAAACCAGAGCACCTGGAGGAAACATTGCAAGTGTTTTAATTGGTGCCTGGCTAGCTCACTGTTACCTTTACTACTTTTGTCCCATTGAATGTCTGAGATTTTGTCCAAGTCAAACTAAAATAAATAAATAAATACTTAAACGTTGCGAGTTGTGAGTAGATGTCATTGATGTTAAATACTTATGGGGTAAAAACTTCACCAAAAAACACTTGTTTATAAAGGTCAGTGTTTGTGTCTCAGTAACGCTGATATAGATTTTAAGGTATAATAACTATTAAAATAACACCACAAACTGATGTAATCTACATGTACAAACTATGGGTTAGTCCTGACTATTTTACATTTTAATAAAAGGTATCATTAGAATGCGCAGAGCTTATAGAATAGTGAAAATGTGCTTTAATCTTGTCATGCAGCAGGTATGCACACATTTGACACACTCATCACTCCAAAAGCTTCACTTCAGACTGTGTCTCTACAAAGCCGAGCCCACCACAGACAGCTTCTCCCCAGAGACCCTCCGCTCCTCAGACTCCATCAGCTCCATCCGGCCTGCTGTCATCCCTCCCTACGTCTCTCCTTCTCTCCTCTCTCTCTCTGTTTCTCTCTGTCTCTCTCTCTTGTCCTGTCTGAATGTTGGTTATGACAGCAGCGGGCTCTTTATGCAAATATAGGCCAGAGGAAGTCCCGCCCACCCTCATTGTTGATGTCATTTTAAAATCCCATTTTGTGCATAAGTGCTTTTTGACATTTTAGCCACGCTATTTTACAGGATACAATATTGTGTGTGTGGAAAATCAGCTGTGGAAATGCACAAAATGGCATAGTTGACATCAAGGAACAAGCAGGTGCCACTACCAGGCCAAGCTACAGGTCAGATCTGTGGACCAACAAGCGCACTTACAGTAAGAACGCTTGTTTTGCTCTTGATTTTCTTTCCAATAAAACACCTGTACTTGAATACACGAAAAAGATATATGTTTAATGCCAGACTGAGGAACATTTCAGGCAGAGCAAGCTTGACCAGAAACTTGGAAATAAAAGTTGATTGTTAGGGCATAGCTGGAGAGCAGTTTTGTAATTAAAGACACAGTATGTAACCTTTTAGCTAAAAACAGACCAAAATAAAATCTTTTCTCTCAATTTTTGGTTGTTTTTATTCCAGTATAAACTCTGAGCAGGCTTGCGTCTCCACAAACCTGACTTTTACTTGCCAGGAGGAGACCATCCATGTGATGGTTTCCATGGCGATGTTGTTCCTTTGTCTATAATATTCCACAGTATGGTTTTAACTTTCTATTTTCGTAGAATCATATAGGTGACATGCCACCTCCAGAGAGTTGCATACTGTACCTTTAATTTTGTGGGAGTTGCACCAATATTATTATTATATTCATACTGAAGTAGGGTTGCCAAAAGTATCGAAAATCAGATTGATACAAAAACTAGTATCGAAACCTTTCCTGAATAGCTTTAGTGTTTTTAGTAAGTGTTTTTAATTTCCCTTGCGTTATTGAGTATCAAGTCTGTTCTTTAATTTCCAAAATACATCAAAAACATCCACTCTCATTTCCGTGACGACCAACCAAACTGAGCCCACCCCAACGGCAGCTTTCTCCCCAGAGATCTTCATCGCTCTTCAAACATTCTCTCTCTCTACCTCCCACTTCCTACTCCTCTTCCTCTCCTCCGCCTCTTCTCCTGTCCTGTCACCATGTTGGTTATGACAGATATGCAGATGCAGGTCAGACGAAGCCCCGCCCCCCTCCTTTGACGATGTCACTCAGGAGGATCCAAGATGGCGTCCGGCTGCAGATATCGCGGGTGGCATTAGCGAGCGGCTCGGTTGATGTCTTCATGTTTGCAGATCCCCCGGGCACGTCTGTCAGACTGTCAGAGGGAGTGAGCGAGTACAGGGACAGGCCATCAATCACATTTGTTTCACTGTTACTTATTGTTATGCACGAGACAATAATTTAAACATGTGTGTGATCAGGAGTTTATTTGTAATGTTATAGGAAGCAGGAAAAGTTTACCCCTCGTCTTGTTGTTCTTTTAATTGTTGGGCACTAGAACTGACAGTTATCTTCTATTATCTCCATGTAATTGCTTTGCTTGAATGTCCCACAGTACGGCATTTAAAGAGGGAGTATTATGCAACATAGACTTTTTGCAGCTTTCCGCCAAGTTATAAAGTAACACTCAGCACAAAAACATGCCAGTGTGGTTTTCTATGTCATCCATGTATGTTTGATGTATGATTGGACACAAAACAAAAGACTACAACTTCACAAACCTGGTGCGATGTGCAGTTGTGATGCTGCTCTGAAGGGGGAGTGACTTAGCGCTGAGAGCAAAGGGAGGGGGGACTCTTGAGGATCAAAAATACGGCAAATACTGCATTTTCAAATCAATAAAAGGTAACATGGTAATGTCTTATGTGTTAGCAGTGTAATAGCCCTTTAATAATTATATGCCTTACAATTGTGTGTGTTTTACAGTGTCCTGCCCAGTGACACAATGACAAATTAGTCCTACAGTATGTTTTGGTCAAAGTAATTAATGAAATCCAGTATTTATTTGCTTCAAAATGTTCAGAATTTCACAATAACTTTGAATATGTGTAGAAAAGCACTATAGGACCAACAAATTCTTCTTGGTCCCATAAAACATACCTGGAGTTGTGTTTTGTTTCATTCACACATGTTTGAGTAACACTTTATTATTAAATCTGTCTATATCTCCAAACCTCAAAATGCTCTGTTCCACTTTGTGATGTCATGAAGTGGTAGTTTTCAAGAGAGATGGGCAATTCCAGGCTTGAAATGATTCTAATGAAGGTGTATGGAGTTTAAAAACACTGTGGAGCACTTCCTGTATTACCACATGACATCACAAGTTGGAACAAGGTGGAGTGTTTTCCATTTGAGAGAAGAACACAGCCTAACTATGCAGGATTTATGTGTTAAGCGAGTGAATGAAACAAAACGCAACTCCAGGTCTGTTTGTGACGAGGAAACAACATTATAACAGATCAGAAAATAGCGTAATATGAGCTTTTTACAGAGCAGCGTGCAGAATGGCTCATCTGACCACTCTTTGAAGGCTCTTTGCAGCCTTTCCCTCCCTCTCCCTAAACACACATTGGTGATTACAGGCCTGTATTGTCATTAGCTTGTTATTGGACCCCTGGCTACGCTAATCATGTAAAACACACATACCAAATTCCACTGTCAACATTTACAATTCATCTCCTTCAAATGGCCGTTTTCCATAAAGATGATCAAATTAAGCTGTTTGCAATGTCCCCGCAATGTTGTCCCTGTGTCTGGAAAATGCGCTTTTTGTTCTCGCTAGCTAGCCAACCTCGACGCGGAATTTCGTACAATTTAAATACAACTGAGTCAATTCCTTTTTACGGTAATCCTTTAATTGCTTCATGGTGAAAATGTCTATACGGTATTAAGTAGTTCTATGCGGGCGGTAAATGGAAAGGCAGACAGATATGGCGTTTTGCATAAATGGGTTGACGCTAGCTAGCCGCGCGTGCTTGGTTTGATCACGCAGACATATTAACAGGCTGGTAATCCCGCTCTGGAGATGATCACAGCAGAAGCTTAAACGTGACAGGGTACAAAGCTACATTATCAGACTGTTTGTGAAAAATAATACCACCAAGGAAATCGAGTGTATGTAAAGTGAGGGAAATCTGCAAAGGCTGTTATTGTGCGCAGGAGAAGGGTTGTTGGTACAGCTTTATTGTCAACTTAATAAAGTATTTGTTCTTGATTTGTTAAGGCGAAATAAAGCGTAGTCATTACAAAGTGTTAGAGATGTTTTGAAATGACGTCTACTATAACGCAACTATACTTGTATTTTACTAGTCAAATTTTGTGACAAAGTTTAAACCCCTGCTCTCTGTGTGTAATTATAAAAAGATTGTGTTATTTGCAAATGATGCTGTGGGGTGAGAGCTGATTCTAAAACTGTGCAGTAACAAAACAAAAAAACTAAAAAACATGCATGTGAATTACAGATAATGTCCTTATACACTGTAAAAAAGCATGAAAAATTGCACAAAAAAATCTGCGAAACGAGACTGTGAAAGGTGAACCGCGATATAGTGAGGGACAACTGTATATAAAAATACAACAATTTTTACATTCAAATGACACTCTATTTTCTTAAAAATAGTGTTTTTTGTGTATTTAAGTATCAAGCTTTATCCTTAATATCAAAGTGTTTTATCAAACCACTATAACCTGTTTATTAGATCCACTCAGACCCACTAAACATCTGTAAATATGTAACTATAAATGACATAAAACTGAATGGAATTTACGTTCTAGGGCTGTAGACGACTAAAGAAATTCTTGCTTGACTAAAGACATGTGCTGCTCATCCATTAGTCGACTAAAAAGGGGCGTGGCAAAAGCTCTCAAAACTATTACGCATCTGACCCGAACTGCACTCAAAAGACTACACCTGCACGTTCATGCAAAACAACAATTTTAGATGAAACAATGTATTTATATAAAGAGTTTTGCTTTTTTTTTTTTTACATATAAATACCAAAATCTACCAAATCTTCAGCTAACGCACACATTCACCAACTCCTCATTTCTGTTCTCGTCCCATAGAAATCCTTATCATCTAAATAAAATATCGCCAAATTTTGCAAAAGACTTAACCGATCATAACCGTATTCATGACATACACACACATTATGAGTTTGAAACATTACATTTATTAGTAAGAAACATGCACTTCCTAAAGCATCAGCCTGTTGTTTTGTGGAGCCTTCTGTTCTGCTCTTACAGTTCTTTAGGTTTAATAGTATTCTGTGGTTGAAGCTTTTGAATAGTGAGCAGTCAAAGCGCAGGTGAGGGGTACATTAGGGGCTGATAAAGAGGTGGGGGCGTGCACGTAACGCATGCACTCTCACTCATGCATTCAATCAAAGGGCACGCTCCAGTCATCTGAACACACCAGACTGAGCCGAGACCTTTTAGCCTGTGCAGATGTGAGCTGACGACCAAGCCATTCAGAGTCATCAGTCCAATCAGAGTCATTACACACAGTTTACCAGCAGGGGGCATGGAAGTGGAGTGGCATTTTAACACTTGGACTATGTATAGGATAATCTGCTTGTCAAATCTCTGTCCATTGCTTTGGCCTTTTTAGAAATTACAAGGTTGTTGTCCGGTGCTCGCTTCGCCACGGGACGCCTGAACACTTTCCTAATGAGAGAGCAGCTTGATTGATTGATTTATTTATTAAGTCCCACTGACGTTTGGAACCTCATTTTCAGAGGAGTCTATTGTACATGTTGTTAGTGGGAGAAGGAAACAGGAGCAGACGCAGGAAGAACATGCAAATCCCACAATAATGTTGGCATTGTACTCCAGCGTGTTGTACTGTGGAATATACCAGACAAAGAAAACACTTCCTATGGTGTACCTTGGTTGTATTACAGAACCTATTGATACTTTAACTTACTTGCAACATCATCACATCATCAACATTCCTTGGGCGGTGAAGCTAATTGGAAGCACTGCTCTGTCTGAGGCTCTGTTCAACTCAAGTTAGGCTTTAATCTGAGCTTTGTTTTAACACAAATTGACCATAAACAACTGACTTAGTTGAAACTACAACAGGTGAGCTGATTTGGGCTGTTAAACAAGTCCCTCTCAAATAACATTATAGTCACAAGCTAGCTAGCATTAGCCAACAGTTTTTCAGTTAGTCACGCCCACCAAACACCTAAACAGGACCATGAAAATGTGTTGTTTTAATCCATTTTGCATTTGCATTATCAAGTTTTCAATCTTTATTTGCCAGTGTTTGCTAATGTTGCATTGTGTCACCATGGTAACTTCTGAACATTTCACCTTAGAGATACATGTACTGTCCCATCACCAGCGTGATGTCACTGCAAGGTACCAATGACACATTTGTGCCATATCCTTGAAACAACCCAACAATCAAAGCTGTAGCCCGCAGAGATGCAGCTAACGCTAACTTCAAGCTAATGCTAACTCCAAAGGCAGTGTTGACACTGTGAAACCACTGACACATAAACGCTCCATTGTCAAGGCTAACAGCCAGCCGTCATTACCATGTGCTCCCAGCCCCCTCCTCTCCTGCAGGGGGCGCTGGGGTCAGGGCTCCGGTCAGGCTGGGGTCAGGAGAGCTGGGGGAGACAATAGCAGCAGAATATAGGGAGAGATTTGGGGTCAGAGAGAGTGACAAAAGGGACTTTAATCCTCTGGGAGCAGAAGCTGGTAAATGTGGACTTCTGCACTGCATATAAGACACTTAAACATGTGTGAATATAGGGTTTAGGCTACAATAAGATGTCACTTTTGCCTTAGCGGTTGTCAAATTGATTGAAGTGGTTTTCCAGCTGGATGCCCTCCCTGGGTAAATATGTGGTATCAGAACAAAGACTGCCCTCGCTATTTAGAGATGTTTTACGTGCTGTCGAGTGCAAATACATTTTTCATTTTATGATAGCTTATATTATTATACTTTGTTTTATGTTGCCCCATAATCCTAAAGCAAGTTCCTAGTTTGTGAATGCAATAAAAACCGAATCTGGCTCTAAAGTTTGAATTGGGACACTTCTTCTGGGGCCTATTCGATGTTCTTTGTCCAAGCCACATTACTAAAAATAAACAATTAAAAAAAAGCCAGGGAAGTCTGAGCAGGGACTCTCAGACTTCCCTTTCCACACACATTTCCTCCAGCTCTTCCGGAGGTATCCCAAGGCACAGACGTCTGAGCCACTTCAGCTGGCTCCTGTCCATGTGGCGGAGCAGTGACTTTACGCCGAGCTCCTCACCTTATCTTTAGGAGTGCACCCAGCCACCCTGTAGAAGAAACTCATTTTAATGGCTTGTATCTGCCATCTTGTCCTTTTCGATAAATTCAAGACAGATTTTTTTCTTTTTTTTTTGATTATTCGATCAGTATTTCGGGGTTGTATTTTATAAACACCCCTCTCAAACTAAATCAACTTTTAATCTGTATCATTTAAAACAAAATAGTCTAATTTATTCTTTTAAAATCCAAACTCGGCTCCAAACCGCATGCTTTTACTGACAGAGGATGGGCTGTAGTCGTCTCCAAATCCAAGTCCTAAGAAATGATCAAATCTCTGTCTTCATTACAATTTGATTATTTGCAACAACATTACAATACAAGACCCAATTCAAAAAAACAAAACACATAATTCTGTAAACCAAACTTTTAACACTTACCCTTGAGATTTCTCCAACATGCATAATCTTCCGTAGCTGCAAGGTACAGTTTAAACTCTCAGAAAATGAGTTAACCGCGGAGAGGCCAGGACGACCATAGATACTGGTCCGGAGACAGCCATCTCATCTTTAGCTCGCGACTGCGCTCAGGCTAGACAATAAGTAAGATTCATTAGATCATTTTTTACCCCCGTCTGCCAAGATCGGGAATGAAATGTTAAATGTTTCATGGGCTAAGAAAAGGGCAGGATTTGTCTTTTTGTTTGCCGTGGGACACCGAATGGGAGCGGGACGGGCGCGAGGAGAGGTGGAGTGATGGAGTGATAGAGGGAAATCAGAAATGATGGAGGTAAAGGAGATAAGAGCCAGAGGTACCAGGTAAGAAAGAAAAGCAGAGATGGATGCTTCTGACAGTTGAACAAGAGGTCATCGGTAAAAGTAAATTTGGTTTTGCGTCAAGAAAGGGCATCCAGTGTAATTCGTACGGTGGGTGGTATTTCGAGATGGAGTGAGAACAATGCCTGCGGTTCTTGTTTTTGCCGTTGAAGGTCGCTAAATTGTCTTAAAGGAGATATATTCAAACTTTTATGAGCTCTTAACTGTGTTGTAGTAAGCTTTCCCCATTGTTCGCAAACTTAATGTTGTATTCACGCTTCATACGGTCGTCTTAGGGTTAGCTTTTTCCGTGTTATGCCAAAACTAATAAGCAGTATCAAAGTTTAAAGCCCCGTCAAGTCTGATTTATCAAGACTTGCTGATTTTAATACACTGCCTGGCCAAAAAAAAGTCACCACCTGGATTTAACTAAGCAAATAGGTTGGGGTTGCTGCAGTTGGTCAGGTCTAGGTTCAGCAACAGTCTGTGGTCAAAGAATGAGGTCAGCTGACACCTGAATATACTGAATGACCAGGTTATTCCATCAATGGATTTTTTCTTCCCTGATGTTCAAAGCTAAAGTTGGTCCAACGAAATACAGTGTGTGCCCTTTTTTTTTTTGGTGGCGACTTTTTTTTTGGCCAGGCAGTGTATAAGTTTCAAGAATGAGAAACATTTAATGGAAAAGTGAACTTTGTCATACAAAAATGTGCCAAATATGAGAGAGACAGAGAGACTTCAGCACTGATATGTATGTAAAACAACGTCTTCTGAGATTATCGCTTTCTCTCCTTCATTAGAAGTTCCATAGCTGCATTCACACCTCTACAACATAAAAACCAGAGCTAAACAAGGACTAAAACATAATTAAACCACGAGTAGAAGAAAACCAAAGCACATCTACATCACGTCTAAACTGGGGCCAAACCAGGACCAACCCAAAACAAGTATGAAAGCAGCCACAATTATTTGGATTCAGTGTTAAACTGCACAAGGCAAAGTGTCTTGCTCAAGGACATTATTCCTTAGAATTGAGTTTTGGACATCTGACACTGGCTGATGGGTTAACTAATGATATTGTCAAGTGGTGGTGTCACTTACAGATCCAGCTGACAACTTCACAGCTAACGTCTAGCTTTGTATCTCATTAAACAAGAGATGATTACCTTTTATATGTTTAACCACAAACTGTATCAAATATGAAAACAGTGTACTAATAATCTACCATAATATACGTTTACTAGTGTGTATATCCCGCTAACTGCCGACTGTCACTGATAATGCTAGTTTAGCCTGGCTTCTTACTTTGTGTCACACTTATAACCTTGCTAGCATTGAACGACTGCAATCCTTTTTTTAATACAAAATGTGTTATTGCTAAAAAAAAAAAAGAGCAAATTTCAGGTAAACTTGTTCATTATTTTCAGAAGGATTGTGATGTGATGCGCCTTGGACCCGGAAGTGACATCACACTTAACAATCCTATACATAAGCTGCTACATGTTTCAACTTCCTGTTATAGGCGCCATTTTGAGTACTTTTCACCGCTCAAAAGATAGGATATTTTGTTTTCACTTATTAATTGCTATGGCGACGGCGCTGATATAATTGTAACTGGGAAAAGGCGCAGCAGGCTTGACTGAGCAGTGTAAGAAGTGGGAGCAGAGGAGGCGGCGAGCTTTGTGTTCGCTGATGAATGCGGCTGTAGCGGAGGGGGGTGGAGGGGGGCGGGGCTTTCTGAATGATGATGCCCTAATATCATCATCCCCCTGTCAGCTCTAATAGGCTTTCCCTGGTACAGATCCGTCACCGCGGTACCGCCGTAATGCCCGCGCCTCTGACAGCGCCATCCATCCACTCCGGCCAAGCCTACGTCTCCAGACCCAACGCCGAATGGAATATATGGTTCAAGGAGGTCTGAAAAATTAAACAGGCAGCTTATGAACAATTCCGCAGAGATGTTTATTATATGTATTGAATATCGCAGGGCAGAGGGGGTCTCCTTGTATCGTGCTGTTACATTTGGACGCGGGAAAGCAGATACGTCTTTGGGTCACCACCTTCTCAAGTGCTGGTTGTGTCCTTAGGGTGCTGGTTTTCATTTTGTCATTCATGAGTTGAGCGATGCCTGATTCCAGCTTGTGAGGTAGTATGTCAAAGAGCACCAGGTAAAACGTACTGTTTAATGTTTGACAGTTTGAATTCATGGAGCCAGATCACGATTTTTCACATTTTAATTTTATCTTACGACAAAAAGGAAAAAAGTCCCTAAAACTGTGCATTTAACAGGAAGTGGAAATCAGTGAAATGCCTTTAAAGCTACTGTATGCAACTTTGTAGCTGGACACAAAACAAAACTAAACTAAACTAAAAAAAATAAAATAATAAATGTTTATTTTATGTATTTTGCTTGTGTTTATTGCACTGAAAACATATGTTCTTGCTGTGAGTGGGCTTGCATCTCCACAAACCTGACTCTTATTTGATTTAAAGGAGGGCCTTCTGCTTGTTTTCATCGAAATGTTGTTCCTTTGGTCATAATCTTTCACTGTTTTGTATAAACCATATATATCTCCATGGACAATGTTCTGGAGTGTTGTTTTAACTTTCTGTTTCCATGGAATCCCACAGGTGATCTGCCACCTCCTGAAAGTTACATACTGTATCTGTAACAGGTAAGGTGAAGAATGATACATTTGTAGAGGGTCTGAAAATGTTCATGGAACTGTTTATTTTTTGATTTTCAACAAAAGGATCAGTGAGACTAACTGAAAAGCTGGTATTTTGTGGCTTTAATGGTATTTGAATGAAACAGTCCAAATCAGAGCACTTGTTCCATCTATGGTTTATTGGTAGAACATTCACCCATGAAACTCTGCTGACCATTGTGTCCATAAGCAAGACACTGTACAGATCTTGCCTATGTATGAAAATGTTTGGGTGACTGTGTGATTGGTTGTAATAATTGAATTCTGTAGGGCAGATGGAGTCTTGCTGTATGGTGGTGTTATATGGTATGACATGCTGACACAGCAGGAGACATAAGTCTTCTGCCCACCCCCTCTGTCCTCAGGGTGCAAAATCACCTTCATTTTGTCATTCATATGTAAAAAGACATCACTATGATCTTGTCATATAAACCTATGAGGTAATATGTCAAGGTGCAGTAGATAAAACTTTGTACTATTCAGTGGTTTTAGATGGACGCAGTTCTATATCCGGTGCAGTGGCTGAGCCGCTAGCACTCTCATCTCACAGCAAGAAGGTTCTTAGTTTAAAGCTTTGTACCTTTTTGTGCAGACTTTGCATATTTTATTTCCATTTATAGGTAGGTTTCTCTGGGCACTCCAATCAACCCCATCAACCCAAACATGGATAATCAGTCAAATCTTCCACCTAAAGTAGTCCTAACCAAGACTAGCTCAAGATCTGGACATTGGTCCCTGGGCATTGGCATTGAGGGATGGGTCAAATGTACAGGACAAATTTCTCTACAAGGACAATGAAGTTTAACCTTACCTTAACAGGTTGTAATTTTTTGTATATATAAATGGATATAGTCAACCCGCTAGCCGCCGCTTACCAAATAGGAAGTGAGAATGGGCATGCTTCTGGCTCCATCACTTTCTACTAAAAGTGAATTGGAGCTGTCAGGCTTGTCATCTTGGTCTTAAAATGTTTGTATTAATCTGCGCTACATGATCCTGTTTTTTTTTATTTGGTTATTTTGTCTGTAAATCAAGATATGAACATTAATAACAGACCAATGAGGCACCTTCTTTCCCTAAGGTCACTCCTGCTAGCAACAGTTTTGATGGACAGTGTTGCTAAGCACCCACTCCCTCCTAACAGTCTCGATCCAGATTGGCTCTTTGGTTGCTTTGATACTCGCAGTCATAATTCCAAATATGGAAGTCGAGTCCCAGTAACTGCTAGCCTCAATGAGCTTCATTTTACTGGAGCCGAACACTATGGGTGACGCCACACTCATTTAGTTCACTTTTTTATACACTCTAAGGCTATTAACACACGCTAACATGTAACATATTTAGATTACGCAAACACGCATGGATAACAAAATCACTTCAGGCATGTTTTTGATGAGGAAACAACGTTAAAACACGGTAGAAAGCTCCAAAAAGCTGATTGAGCATAATATACGCCCTCTTTAAGTCATGAAACATATCACTGTGAAATGTTGCCAAATGTATTGATCTGATCGCATCAACCAACACATGCAAAACAGCTTGTCAGACCCACATACCGAGTACACTTAAGGTTAGCGTGAGACTCTTATATGCTAATGTTGGCTCTGTGTCTATGGATATGTATATGCTTATGTTTACATACCACTTCTACTTCAAATATTGACTGTCAGACGCGGTGAAGAGTATTCAAGTAATTACTTTATATGCATAAGAAAGACAGCAGAGGCCTTGTCATGTAAATGCATCATCACCATGTTAGGGATGTATGTAGAGCTCCCAAAACAGTGTCCGTGAACGCATCATTTTCATAACGCAATCAATAATAGATTCTGACCATTCTGACGGGACACGCTTTTAAGACGAGACTTTGAAAGAGTTGCCGTGCTCATTGACGGCGGCAGTTCGGCAAGAGAGGGAGGGGCCGGGCGGGAGGTGTCGCATGATTAAAGCAGCAAGCGGAGATGGAGGGACGGGTGGGGTGTCGGAAAAGATGAAAGAGGAGTAAGCGCGTTTAAAGTGCGCTCTGATCAGCCATTGAGAGTGGGAAGGCATTGACAGGTACGGCTGGAGGAAGACACGAGGCGACAAAAGCTCCCGGGCTAAAATTAGAATGTTTTAGAAGAACAATGGGGAGTCAGATCTGGAGGAAAAACATGCAAAATATTCTGATTCCGAGCTGTAATGACCCTTGCGGTGTTTGCATGTTGTTCGTGAAACCAGGAGAAGAAAAATAGGCTATGTTTGCATCTAGGTAAACAAGCGTACTATTTAGATTTTTAACAGCCACATGCTAATGGGTCAGAGGTCAAGTGTCTTGCCTTCCACTACAGCTCTAAACAAGATCATATTGATGCTTAATTTAGTCAATCTATGTTCATATGGCCTATTAGTAAGGAATAGTGTTGTCACGACACTAAAATTTCAATAACAATTCCGATACAGCAATGATAATTGAAAAAAAAAATCTTTAGACAATAGGATCTGTTTTTCAATATTAAATGATAGTACTTTCTTTTATATTCCCATGTAGCCTTATATCTGTGTAATCCCTCAGTGGTCCAGGTAGGTTCCATAGTGGTCCATGGGTGTATACTAGTCTATGTGTCTTATACTTCTTCTAGATCATTCTAAAACTATTCAGGGAAAGGTTCATTTCTGTCCTGTGAATGTGACTTCTCAGTGTCGATACCTGTACAAATCGATACTAAATGTATCAATTAGTATCAGATTTTCATTACTTTTGACAACCCTTGTACAGAATCGTAATCTTTTTTTTTTTTTCATTACATTTGAAACTGACATTTGTTTACTCAATTTCAAAGCTGCTATTTAGATAATTAGCATTTGATTCCATAAAAATTGTCATTTCTACACAGCATAGTAATAATAATGCCGGTAGCGTAAGAGTTTGCCCACCATGATTGATTCCAGCTTTGACCAAGTGCACTGGATACTGTTGTTGTGTCCTTGGGCAAGGCACTTCACCCGCTTTGCAGTAAGAATGTGGTGTGTGAGTGAGGAACCGGCGGTGGTCTTGTTTCTGTCAGGCTATAGCATATCAAAGCTGAGTAGGGGCTAAATGAATAAAAGTGCACTATGAAACCTTTCTGGAGGGTGGTTTACTAACTTCATGGGGACTAACTTGGCTGGAATGTTCTACACTATGGAATAAAACTTTTTCTCAGTGCCACGTGTTTGTACAGCTTAAAAAAATCAATTAAAAAACATGCTTTCTTACTGTGAGCGGTATTCCACAGATCTGACTTGTAGCCTGATGGTGTCACCTGCTCATCTCCATGGAGAAAGAAAAGTTTAATGCTATACTGTGGAACATTCCAGACGAGACAATAACATCTCTATAGAAAGTTGTAGTGATGTGTTTGTGAACAAGTCAGCTCTTTTGAACAGTTCCTTTAAGTGAATGGCTGGTACCAGATCTTATTTTTTAAAAGAACCAAACGTTCTTCTTTCTAATTTTTATGCATTTTACACTGATTAATCCTGAACCATCACAAGAGTCAGCACAGAAGCAGAGCGGGTAACACAAGTGAGAGCTTTGTGAACAAAAAAAGCCCCAAAACCTATTTGGCATCATAATAACAATTAGATTATTTAATTATTATTATTGTAAGGCAGTGTTTTATTTAGATTATCCATAATTCTAAAGGGTAAACACACTCCTGGTCTCAGTTTGAACAATTTAAAACACATCTGAGCCTTGGTCGTTTCTCAGTGATTATTTTGCAGTAAAAATGAGTTCTCACATTGGCTTCTGTCACATAAATACATAGTAAATGAGCCAGTCTTTAGAACGGCTCTTTGAAATGAACAGATCCAAAAGATTCAGATCCTCTAAAAGAGCTGAAAGTCCCATTGCTGGTGAGACCCTCTATGACAAAAGTTACAGAGTACACCTTTAAAGACTACAGTGTACTTTTCGAGGCTTGTACACTCAGTTACGTGCATGTTAGAATGAACTTATGGCTGTGGTAATGTATTATTGCTTGAATTTTACTCATGCCCTTTAGATTCACTGCCACCTATTTAATATAATTTCACCAAACCGCACCAAATTTTCACCAAAAATTTCACCTGCACCTACAAATAACACATTACCCTCCCTTTTTCCCACGTATCCCTTCAGCTTAGCCAAACTCACCTTCTGCACACTCGCGTACATACAGTGACTCACTCCGTCTATTGTCCACGCTACGCTCCCTGCTCCTTTTGTCTCTCCAGATACTGTAACAACCAAAGGCAAAAACAAGCTGTCTGTCAACGGGCCGGCTGCTAGCATTCACTTAACCCAGAGCAGAGCCAGCTGCTAGCTAGGGCTAACAGGAAACGCATTGGTAACAGTGTCAACAGCTGCCCCCATGGCCAAACTCGGGCTAACAACGGGGCCCTGCGCACACTGTTTGACTAGCTGCCGGGATTAGCGTAGCAGTGTATCACGGCGTGTGTACTCATTAGGGCTTCTTTTGGCAGTGTAGTCATTTCGCAGGTGATGACAAGATGGACGCCTGTGAATGTTGGGTAAACAAAGCTAAAACAACAGCTGGAGAGGGCAGACTGCTGACCAGAAGCAGGATGTAGCCTTAAAATGGCGTGTGTGCAAATCCTTAGCTAATATGAGATTCAATATACAAAGCAAACATGTTTAAGTGAATAAAAGTGGAGCTGTACGCTTGGTTGGTTGTCTTTGAGCACATATAATGGATAGAGCTTTCATGGAAACACAAAACATTTTACCAGACAGGTCTTTATATATTTTGGTGATAGCTAGACACGCTCTTGGCACGTGTTAGAGAGCTAGCGTACTAAGGCTTTTCTAGTCATAACTGAGTTGACTGGTATCATATAAAAAGTGTACTGTGTAATTTTTCTGATGGCGAGTACCCCACTTGCTTGTTTCCATGGAGATGTTACTTTACTTGCAGTGTTTCACAGTATGGCATTCAACTGATTCATTTAGCATTTACTCAGTTACATGTTTTAATGTTCAAAAATCTCACCTGCAACTTGCTGTAGTCACGTCATCTGGTTGTCTCAGATATGATGAATGCAATACTGTGGAACATTACTCGCAAAGCAGGCGGTGGACCCTCCAAAAGAAAAGTTACAAAGTGCACCTTTAATTAAGTCAGTTCCTTGTTTTGTTTTGTTTTTTATTGGAATGCTGAAGGGTTATATAATATGACAGTTATCTGAGCTGTACTGTGTGCGTTCTTTCATTCACCGCACACATTCTGGGTGTCGTACAGTTCTCATAGACCTGTTGAAACATTAGCCTGTGCAAAGTAATGACACAGACCCCAGTCCAGGTCATGGAGCCCCCTGAGGAGTCACCCTCTCCAGCCTGTTTATCAGTGAGTGCATCTCCTCCTGACCTGCGCATCACATCTAACACAAACCCACAGCATACTCCCACTTCCCTTTATCCAAACAAACAGCTAAGGGCCAAGGTGTGGACAGATGGAGCCCAAAGACATTCAGGTGAAACAAAAAAAACAACTGTATGATTCATTGTAAATAAGAAAGAGTTCTCAATTGACTAAAATATTGAATAAATATGATTTCAATTTGCATGTGTTATCCATTATTGGGGTGACAGTGGTTCAGTGGTTAGAGCAGTGGTCCCACAACCCAAAAGTTGAAGAACCGATCCCCAAGTTTTGTCCTTGTGTCCTTAGGCAAGACACTTCACCCACCCTGCCTAGTATGAAACTGGTGTGTGCGTGAGCGATCGGTCGGCCGCCTTGCTTCTGATAGTCGACAGTTACCATTTCTGACTAGTGTAGTGCTTTCAGAGGCTTCAACAAGTCATGTCTTAAAGTAGACTTCAGTATTTCAGTACAAGATCAGAAATAAAAACAGTTTTATTTCACTCACAACTTTTGACGTCTCTTCTGTTCCATCATTTAACGCTGAGCTGTGAAAATATATTATCAGCTCAAGTACACTTTGCTATTTGAAGATGGAATTTGCTCAAGTCCATTTCCAAATTCCAAACGTACGCCTTCGAATACGGAATAAGATCCACCTACCGCTTTCTCGTCGTCTTTACTTACGTCTCAGTTACATCCGATTTGCATAGGCTTTAGCGCGACCTTATGAGATCAGTGTTCATCAGTCAATCTAATCTTTGTATTATCTTACATTTGCAAATCGTTTCATTGATAAGACTCAATATTTGGCTATGTAATCCAATGACTTTTACCTCATCCTAAGTTCTGAATCCCTAATCAAAGAAAAGTATAAAATAATATAATTGACTGTCAAATTCACACTGGCTGGAAACCTGCAGATAGGAAACAGCTTGTCATTGTGTCACTCATGTTTCTAATCAGTGCAACGTAATACTTCAGGCATTTATTCCCCTCCTAATGGGATTTTAAAGCTACTCTAAATGTCTACACTGTGTGGGTTGATGGACTGCTATTTGACAGTTAATTGCCCGTGAATGTAGGAACAATTATAACATTAGAGGAATATGTCACAAAGCACTCAGCCAAAGTTTAGCTTATAATAGCTTCAACCTATTCATTATGTAACGTTATGATGTCTGCTTTAAAGGCGCACCGTGTAACTTTTCTGGTGGAGCGATTGCCCTCTGCGTATCTGCTTTGAGATATTATTGCTTTGCCAGAGTGGATTTCTATATCGCCATGGAGACAATGGGTGGGGCTGTCTATGGTGAGGTTAAATAATCCTGGTGTGAAAGAGAAGAGTTTTTTTTTCTATACAATAAAAGGTAGAGTGTGTAACTTTCTGGGGGTGGCTTTTCGTGGAAATTGAAAGTTAAAACCATACTTTGGAACATTTTTCTTGGAGATTTAAGCCTCTTTTCCTCTCTTCCACTTGGAGCAGGTCTGTTTGGTGCAGATCCCTCCAGCTGAGTTGTGTTTTCATGCTCCAGGGGCAGAGGTCTACTCCGTGAGACACTGACATCACCCAAACATAACTCACGTTTTCTTAATAAATCAAATCTAAATTGTACTTGAATTATACTTTTAATCACAAGGCCGATTTAGTTCACTTCTCTGAGCCTCTTCTCCATGTTTTATTCTCTCTTTGTGTAATGGATTGGGTTTAAATGTATTATGCGCTGGAAATATAACATTTTTGAGGATATAGATCATGCCATACTGTTGAAGATTATAGCCAAAGGAACAAAATTTCCATGGAAGAAGGTGTCCTCCTTCTTCCATGGCAAATACGAGTCTTGTTTGTGGAGATGCAAGCCCGCTCACAGTAAGAACGCAGGTTATTTTATGTTTTTCAATGCAATAAACAAATAACATGCTTTTATTTTAGTCTATTTTTTGGTTAAAAGTTTCATATGATGGCTTAAATTCATACAATGTGAAATACTGATTTTAAAAAGTGCAAAAATATACTATAAAAATGTCATTCCATCCAAGGAACCCATGCTACATCTGCCAACTCTTAAACAAAGTCTCAAGGCTGCGATGTCTCACTCCTGCCTAACTTCAACACCGCTTCTGACATCTCTCCTCTTGTCCAGAGTTGAGCTGTGAAAATATGTAATTACTGCAAGTCCACTTTGCTATTTGAAGAAGGAATTTTGTTCAACTCAAATCCAAATTCCACGTGAGAGCCTGCGCACTCAATTCTTCATTTAATGCCATCCAATTTGCTAGCGGCTTTAGCCTAACCTCCCTGGATCACTTTCGCACATACATTTTTAAATCTAATGGTCTTATCTACCATTTGCTAACTGTAATACCTAGCTGGGATTTCTAGTTGGAGAATCTGTGTCATTTTTATGCACAATTAATATAGAGGAAAAATTGAGGCCACTGTGACTGAATGTATAAGCCGTCATTAGATGTATAAATATCAATGAGATTTGCACGTAAGCCTTTGGGAGTTCATTCCGTGACCTGCGACTATCCCGTATCTCAAGGCATGCAGTACGAATTAAAGTGCTATTTGAGTTAGCGTGTAATATGCTAGCTTCTTCCTAAGCCGCGAATAACACCATTTTTACTACATGTTAAAAGCAAAACATCTAGCGCATATTAGCAAAAAAAAGAGGCGAATCTGCTTGAATGACCTTAAAAACGATATCTCTACGTTTGAAGCCAGGCGGAGGTGATTGGCAGGTCAATTTGTGATAGTATCGGCCCGTGTACTTGGCACCCGTAATGCTCTTTGCGCCAGATAAGTCCGCTTAATATGAAAACTGTCATAATTCGCCGGGCTTTTTGGCAGCGATTTGCGGGCGGAATCGTCAATGGGGTCACCTGTCAGACAGAATGCATATCAGGATTTGCGTGGCACCGAACGCCCCTGTGTGATTTCACTTTGTGGAGATTAGCCGTTACTATAAAGCAGTTAGGATTACAGTGCGAAGGAATCAAAGTTACCCGGTCAACAGTGGAACGGATGGTGGAGAGGTATGGGTAGTTTGGACAGGAAATGATATTAGACGACGAGCTGCAAAATACTGACGAATTATATGTTTTTAAACTTTGAATTGCTTTGAATGAGGGGTCAAATCGCCAACTTTGCCAAGAAAGTAACATGAACACGAAAGACATGAATTTTGTGGTGAATTGCTAACCAGGAGCCCATGTCTATTTTAAATTAAAACATCATTTAACATAACTCGGCGTATCTTTCTGTAAGTGTCACGTTGCCAGTCACCTTCATGATTTCAATGAAACAGAGAAAAACAAAACAAAAACATACTTTGGAATATTCTTCATGAACGATAGATACATTCAATATACTGTGGAACAATATACACTTGTCCCTCACAATATCGCGCTTCACCTTTTGCGGCCTCGCTGTTTCGTGGACTTTTTCAGCCAAATTTACATAAATGTTGGATCGCAGTGTGACTCTGAAGTGCTGTATGTTTGCAAGTTTTCTCCCCGACAAAACCCACAATGTCGATGAAACGTTCGGCACCTACAAAGGCACCGACGAAGGTTTGAACTTTGAGAGAGTTTAAACAAGAGAGAAACGTGAGAAAATGTTAATGCCTGTGTGAGAAAAGTGTATAAAGTGTGCGGTGAGGGGTTATACAGCTGCAAAACAAATAGAATAATTGTAAAAAATAAAGATTTAACCTATAGCAGGTTATTTTTAGTACGTAACCTCTGCGATAAACGAGGGACCACTGTACCGGAAAAACAACATAGCCATGGGGAGAGTCAGATTTGTGGGGATGCGAGCCTGCTTACTGTAATGAAGTAGTATGCGGTATAGTGCAACAAAAACATCAAACAAAACACAAAATCACACATTGTTTAAAAGTTACGCAATGGGGCTTCAACATCCATTTATCCGCTCTTGGTTGCCACAATGAATATTTGCCTCTTTAATTTCTTGTATGTGGAAACTTACCTTTGCAGTGTTTTCCTGGTAAATAGCTTAAACACTGTAGCCCCAACACTTAAACTTCGAAATTTCTCATATCAATCAATACAATGGCCGAATTTGAGCTGACGTCAGCAAGGGTGTGATGGGTGTCCAGGTGCGTGAGGTTTGAACTGACTACGTCTTTGTTTTCAGGGGAAAGACTTTGCTCATTGGTCCCTCTGCTTCCACATACATAAAACTATACAACCTGAAGAGGCTGTACTTGACTTTTTTCCTATAATCTGAATACAGATATAATGTATAGACAACTTTTAAGGTAAAAATAAGACCGCTGTATCCTGTCTGCAGCTAATTATAAACCGTTTGATTATCCAAGAATCAGGAAATACTCTGCTAGCTTGCTAATTGTTGCACTTTGCCATTACAGTAAACTCCGATCTTCTCTCTGAAAGTTGTGAACAGTGAAAAGCGCTTATAAACTCATAGTGGTGAATAATTAGAACTCATTGAATGCTTATGGTAAGTGAGGAATAACGTTGGACCTCTGCAAACCATTTGAAATAAACTAATTCAGTTTTTTCATGTTTTTGAGACAGTAAAAATGAGGTACAGCGCCTTCATCTGTACTTACTCGAGCTGTAATGCTATGAAACACAAGGAAAATAAAGGTGTCTATACATAGCGATGCACATCATGACGCCTCCGTTGGCTAGTCTTTTGGCTGTCAGGTTTTGGACAGGAGACAGTGAGGGTGTGAGGGGCGTCCGACTGCGCGCCGCGGATGTTTTCACTGTGTCGGCTCTCTGTCCGAGCCCTTGTCAAAGCCATCACAGCCGGCCCTTTTCCTGTGCAAATTAACAGACCCAGTGGTGGACCAGAGATTCCCATTCTGAAGCAAAGTAGACTGCGCAAATTACCCATGTTTTTTAATTAAGGCCTGAGCTCGGTGTGAAGGAGAGGGCCCATTGTTGAGGATGGGGCAGGTGCAAATTTATTCTCTGGGGAAACGGCGCGCTGTCCGATCCTCCAGCCTCGTGCCGTCCTCAGCCTAATCAGTCCACAGCGTGAAAAATGTCCAAGCTTTGGCACCGTCTTGCTGCGAGAGACTGCTGAGAGTGGTCAGAAATGATTCATTATGTGAGGGTCTCATTTGTAACATTTCCATTAAAAGTTACCATCGTGCACAAAGGGAGAACATTTGAATTTGGGTAATGAGAGTTGTTAGATTTGTTTCTCTGTCTAAACCCAGACGTTCATGGGGCCAGTGTTTTACTGTGATGCACCAATCTAGATTTAATTCAATGTTAATGTCAAAACAAGCGACTTTCAAAAAGATTATATTTAGTGGACATTTTTTGATTATAAACTTAATCAAGCCACTGAGATCTGCCCATTGAACTGGGAGCTGTGTTTGAAACCTGGGGCTTGGAAGTACTGAACAGGTAGAGATGCACCGATCCAGCTTTTTCAGTACCGATACCAATTTTGATATTATAGCTCTGAGTTCTGCCGATACTCGATATGCACTGATACCAGTGCAAAGACTGAAAACAACATTTATATATTATTTTTTTTCACAAAAATAAAATAAGATAACTGATCCAAACGTGTTATGTAACTGTTATTTATCCCTCAAGTAGCTACAGAACAAGTTCAAACATGATGAGACTTTCTGGGCCAACTATGACCAGTAAATAGTCTTGAATTTGATAAATTTTAAGGCTCAACCAGAATCAACTGAACCAATATTTGGAAGCCAATATCCAATACAGCATAGTTTTGTTTTTTTGCATTCCCCCCCCCCACCCCCCCCCCCCCCTATATCGGCACTGATATCTGATAGCAGTATTGGATCAGTACATCCCTACTAGCAAGTACTTTTTATTAAAGAAACCAAAATGTCTACAGGTGCAGGGGTTATGATGAGTGTAACATGCTCCACAACAAAATGTCACATATAGAACTGAAATCAAGTCCAAGGCATTCTTACTTTATGTCAGAGTCTAACAACTTTGACATTGCTCTGCATCAAATAGACTTTTGGTCAAGGTAGGTGAGGCTCCCATTTTAAGATTTACTATAAATATGCACAAAATATATGATATATTTTGATTGTAAAACAAAAATATTCAGAACATAATTAAAAAGTAGAGGCGCCAGTTGCAAAATTGTTCCTAGGCAAGACACTTCACCCACATTGCCTTGTATGAATGTGGTGTGTTTTGATCAGTGGGGTCCATGTCATGGCACAGATTGGCAGCCTCACTTCTGCCAGTCCGCCCCAGGGCAGCTGCGGCTACTGAAAGAACTTTGAATAATGCACAAAATTGTAAAGTGACTACAAAATCCCTATTGTAGACTAATGCATTATGATGATTTTTTATTATCATTAAAAATCTTGTTGACGCTCAAACTTTAAAAAGAGCAAATTGAGCAAAGAAAGTCACCGTCACATTCCCGAAGTGAGTTGGAAGTTTGAAAAAGCTGATGAGGCCTGGTTGGGAATGGTGGGAGACATTGTTGCCGCTTGTCGTCTGCTCCTGGATGGGGGCTGGAATCAGAGGGATAATGAGCTGTCTTTAATCACGCCACACACTACTTTGCATCGCCACGTGAAAGAGCCGAAAGGGGGGTCTAATTACTGCACCAGAGGAAAATCACACCGCGTCCTGTCCGTTTTGACAATTGTGAAGTCCTAACCAACCTTGACAGAACGTGACGGCGCAGGCGTTCTCCAAATGGGACCGCCGCCACTAAACAAAAGTCTAGTGTAGAACGGCAACAACACATTTGGGCACACGTGGGTAGAGTAGAACAAACTGTACTTAAGAGTAACGCAAAATAATATTACTGAAGTAGACTAAAGTAGTGGTCAAAGAAATGATCAGTGGTGGAACATAATGAGGTAAAAGTAGTAAAGTGCTGTACTTAAGATCTCATTTTAGGTATCTTTACTTTACTTTAGTAGATTCTAAAGTGGATACTTTTTACTCTTCACTACATTTGAGAGCAGTATCTGTACTTTCTACTCCACTACATTTTTGAACTGGACTGAAAAGTAAAAGTATTTTTTATTATTGTCTGAGACCTGCTGAAAAGACTGAGAGTTTATTTTTAACACTTTCATAATTTGAGCAAATAAAAATGTACAAATAACAACAGGTAGAAGTAAACCATTGATTTAGTTATTTCTGTTGAACAAAATTTAGCTCCAAAACATTTGAAGACGTCAAGATTTGCGCAAAATACATTTACTTTTTACTCTTTAAGCAAATTTTTAAATCGATACTTTAATAATTTTACTTAAGTACATTTTTGTATGTGATACTTTACTTGATTTTTTTTTTTGCTCTAGTATCTGTACTTTTACTTTACTTCTTCCACCACTGGAAATTACTCAAGTAAGGGTAAAAAGGTAACACTAACCACCTGATTTATATTTTAAAGTGAATGAATGGAGAGATGAAATATTAAACAATGCACAAAATCAGGTTTTTTAAAGGATAAACACATAAATAAGACAAACTAAATCATATCTGAAGGAGTGGTACAAGAAACACAAATGTTCAGATCATTTCATATTGTCGACATAAATCTTTTGTCACAGTGGGAAGAAGAACCGCAAAGAGTACTGTTACTTAAAAAAAAATATTACTCAAGTAGGAATACAAATATACTGCTAGAAAAGTACTCTGAAAAGCATAATTTCTTTAAAAAGTGACTCAAGTAAATGTAACTGAGTACTACCCACCTCTGCGTTTGGATTGTTAGATGAATGAGAGAATTCAGTGGGGTAGAGCTGACAGTAGGTAGTGTAGTGTACACTGTATGATGTGTAAAAAGGCACTTCTTGACAGTTTTGTGGATATGTTCCATGAGCGATTGGATTGTCAGAACGCTTGTGAAAACGAGAACGTGAAGTCGACTCAGACCTGGTTCTGACTAAAATTGACAAGGCGGGTTAGTTGTCATGAAAATCTGAAATGAGTCAAAACATTGAAGTTTTTGAGATTAGAAAACTGACAACCAAGCCCAAAACTCAAATGTGAATTAAAGTCACCATATTCCAAGGTAACAAAAGAATTAAGTCTAATGTTTCAGTAAGATGGGGGAAGAAGTTGTAAGGATCAATCTTTGATTTGATGCAGTTTGAGTTTGTTGGGTAAAAACACCATTTATTGCTTTGATAAAAAATAATATATTGATACAGATGAATTATACTATTCATTAGACGTATCACTTTCTTGACACATGAAGCTGCTTTGCATTTTGACTCACTCCTCGGTCATACTCTTCTAGGAGAGTTTCATATGTGGAGCGTCCATATGCTTGTGCAGTGGAGATGCTATTGCTTTAAATAGAATGTTCCACAGTATAAAATAAAATTTATCTGCTTTTTGCTATGAAACCTGCCTGGACAAGACAGATATTTATATACACTGCATTTTTTACATTACAAATAAGAAATCCCTTTGAAAGTGTCTCAAAGTCTTAAAGTGAGCGGGCTTGCCTCTCCATAGATGAAACCTGTAACTTCTGCTTGCGTTACCTGCTTGTCTTCATGGAGATATATATGTTTAACAGGTGATCAATCCACCACCAGAAAAGTTACATAGAGTACCTCTAAGTTAAATCTATGTTTTATTGTGTGTTTATTGCATTGACATGAGTCATTTGTGTACACGACAACATTTGCACATTACAGCACATTGTGTTTTTGCTCTTTAATTAATTTCACATTATTTAAACTGTCACTATTACTAAACCTTCTACTACATGGTTTTATAATCAAGTTTTTTTTTGTTTTTTTTTTCATTTTTGAAGACAGAAGAAGGTGAAAAATAAACCAGATGTCCATATATTCCAGGTTTAAGGTTAAGATGAAATCTACACCATCTATGCTCTTTAAAATCACATCCTGTGTAAGGTAAGTGTCACTAATGTTTAATCTGATTTGTTTTAAGATTAAATTTACAATGTCAATGACAAAAAATAAATTTATAAAAAAATAAAATTAAAAAACATCACTGTCAAAATGGGGTCAAATTTAGTCACATAGGTGCAAGAGTTCTATACTTGCCCTGGGGCAGACTCTTCAACATATGGCTGCCATTCTGCCCTCTGTTCCTCTCTTAGACAAATGTATGACAAATGATCAATGTCCCAATTACACAAAGAATGCTAATTACAATCCCCAAAATGACAAACTTTGCATGTCCTCTCCAACGCCGCGTGGATACAGTACACCCCCAGTGATTTGTCACACCTCCCGTGCGCCCTGACAATTCCTTCCTCGCCATTTCCAGCATTCCATTAAACTAAATCAAAGGAAGTGGCGATAAGTCGTCCAATCCGGGCACTATTTCATCCGCGTCCGTATCCCTCCACCTTATACAAGATCTGTCTCGTGGCGCTCTCCGATCATTTACATCTAAAACGATATTGGACATTTGTTATTCCATCAATCAATACCATCTCTCCCATTCACGCTGCGCTGCCTAATCTCGCCTCCTGCATACCCAACGCTTAACAATAACACGTATGTTCTACAACACGCCATGTTTCATCCCAGGACACATTTACATCCAGTTAACAATTTCTCAGAGAAGATTAGGGAAGGAGCAAGATCCCAGGAGAGGTGGGCTTTGGGAGCTGATAACGCCAGTGTTAGGGGTAGGGGCGGCGGCGGTGGTGGCGGTTGGGGAGGGGGCAAAAGGATTAATACGTACGACTATGGACATGGGGGATTTCTGATTATCCTGGCGGAAAAATGGTAGTCATATGATTAAATACAAGGCCCAGTGCAAAGAAGCGAAAAAGACAGCAGAGGTAGAAGAGGAGATAACAGGTTTAAATGTATGCGAAGGAAAAGGTGGGTGCGCGGTTGGGGTGAATGGTATGGGGGGGTATGGGGACTGGGGGGTGCATTAAAGGGGGTTGGGAATATGATCACAGCAGACGGGGGCGGTCCAGGCAGCTACCTCCCACCTCGCTCTGATCTCTCTGGTCTGTAGGGGGTTGAATTTGTCAAGGTTTGAAGATGTTTTGAGGATTGGATGATAAGGTCTTAAGTCAGATTTTGGGATTTGTTTGGTATTTATTGCTGGGTTTCAGATGATGTCACAACATTCCATAGGCCAATATTCTTTTAAAAACATGAGGGGACAGCTAAAATGAATATCGTTAAAGGATATGACTTAACTGTGTCCCTAGATATGAGGTAAGCATGTTCGAATCAAAGGCAACGTTGAAGACCCAGGACTTTTGGAGGGACTTTGTCTCTCGGCTGGCCTGGGAACGCCTTGGGGTCCCAACGGAGGAGCTGGAGGAAGTGTCTGGGGAGCGGAAAATTCTGGGGATCCCTGCTTACGCGGCTTCCCCCGGAAAAGCGGATGAAAATGGATGGATGTTCAAATGTAGCTTTTCCTGGTAACGATAGTAGTGATGATTTATTCGTAATTACTCAAATGTTCAACATGATGTCCCATTTATTTATGTTATAACTTTATCCAATCAGAAAGCAGAATGAGCCTCACATGAGTCTATTATTTGCGTTGCCGGTTCCAGTGCTGAAATCAGTTGGTTAAAACTCTCTATTATCTGAACGATCACTACCTAAAACCCCAGAACCTGCAGCCAATCATGAATCAGTGCTAGTGCTAGTGGATTCTGGAGGTTCTGAGATTTCACATGAGGTCTGTCCATAAACTGAGAATGAGACAAACTTGTATGTGTCCCATATCTGCCTGTTTGCAATACAACTGCATTATTCATCTGTTCCACACAGTTGCCCTGGGGTAGACTTATTTATTTCAAAGAATAACATGGTCCATCCTCTTGATCATTCCTTTACTGGATAAAATAAGTTATCAGGTTAGCGTCTTAAATACAAACTAATAAGAAGGAGCCAGTATTTTGAGCAACTTCCGAAACAGATCCAAAACAGCTCCTCTTAAAGACTCAAAAGTCCCATCACCGAGGAGCACAAATTCCACCATGGCGTCGTTTCATTTCCTTATTTTACCCCTCACGTTTCAACCATAAGCCGTGCACTCTGAAACGGTTCACGGAGCAACCCGCAGCCCCCTCCTCACCCTGTAATTCTCCTCCAAACTTACTCCTTATGCCTCTAACACTCAAGTGCAAACTCTTTCCCAGATTAACAAGTCATCCGCCCCCATCCGCGAACTTTTAGCGGTAATTGTAGCTCACAATGAATTCCGTACACAGGACTTAGCGACAATGAGGATTTAGCTAATTAACTTCTTCAAAAAACATGTACCCATTACGGATCGAATTCCTTTTGGTATTTAGAGGGTGTTGAATTAATTAATTGCGCTAATGGCCCATTGGCGTCAACGAGGAAGGAATTCTAATGCGCCGCCTTAATTAAATATTATCGCACTGTTTAATCAATGCGTTTTAATTATTCACTTGATATTTTCGGCGGGAATCCATTTGGGTCGCGGTCCCGAGACTCTGATTGGGTGCCCCCCTGTACCCCCGGACCCCTCCCGCCCATCCCTCGCTGATTTATGGCAGGTTTAGACGCTGTTTCGGAATCCTCTTTTAATCAAGGCCCTATAGAAGTCATTTGGCGGTGTTCCATACATTTCCGCGGGAGAGTCGTTCGGATCATTTGGATATCAATTTGGCATCACCCCGGGTCGCGTTCTACAGCTGTTTGAAAGACGGGCCCTAATTAGAGATATGAGATGTTGCAATTACAAGGCCGGAGTTGCAGCTTGCTCCCGGGCACATTGGGAATGGTACATGGCACCGTTCCATATTTTCCAATATTAATGGACAACGCAGCAGTAATTTCCTCATTGTGCGGCATGCAGGCGTAGGTTAATGATGGGTCTGACTTTATTTTAGCGTTTTAGAGAGACACCAGGGATTCTGCAGCTATGGCTGAACAGGTTTAGATGTTTAAGGTCTTTAGTTTTAGTTCTATAAACATGGGTCTTCCTGAACAATTTTTTATTATTTTTTATCTACTTAAGTAAAAGCACCCGTTTAAAAATGTACTTTTAAAATGGGTACTTATAAAGTAAAAATAAAAAGTAAAAATATTTCACACAGATTTTGAGTTTTAAATGCTGCATTTTCTGGTCAACAGCTGCAATACAAATCAATTTCTCAATTTTCTCATGAATTTTGTGTATTTATTTTTGTTTGCTCAAAGCTGAATCTTGAACTTTAAGCTGAATATTACCACGAACAGGGTAAAAATAACCCCTGAAATCCAAAGTACTTTTTACTTTTCAGTCCAGATCAAAAATGCAGTGAAACTACAGATACTTGCTCTCAAATGTAGTGAAGTAAAAGTAAAAAGTATCCACTGTAAAATTGAAGTACAGATACCTAAAAATTCTACTTGAGTACAGTACTTTACTACTTATACCACTGTGCAAACCCAAGTATAACACTTGGATTCTGAATCTCTAATGAAACTCCCTTTAGATGTATTATATTTTAGGCTTTTTAATTTTCATTTCACACGTTAGATGGGCCAAAAAACAGGTTTCATTTAACTTAATAATAATCATGGCTCCCATCTGTCCGCACTCCCTCTGATGGCATGCTCCTCCGCCCGGCCCCAGAGGATGGCACACTCCACCTTCTCACCAGCCCCTAAACGCCGCTGCTTACCTTGGGCTGTCCTCCGCTCTGAGCCCCCGCCATATGTAGAAGAGGCAGGAGGTGGAGCGCTGGAAGCCTGCTGGTCATGCACCCAACCCAGGTACAGCGTCCCGGGCCGGATACCCCCCGCCCGAGCACCCAGGGGAGAGGAGGTGTTAAAACCTGAAGGGCCTCGGTTGCTCTTGGCGTGTGTGCGTGCACGAAGCCATCTGGTCCCACCCCCACCCAGCTGGCCACCTTTGATCCCAGCAAAGTTGAGCTAAAGCGGGGACGATGACTGAGGCCTTCCAGTGTGCTCCAGAGAGGCGGAGGAGGAGGGGAGGGACAGGAGGGCGGTGCGTTCAGGGACATGTGGGGAATTAGGGTGAAGGAGAGGAACTTTGTGATGACACGGCAATATTTGTGCCAAAATATTTCCGCTCTGAAGTGAGATTCTTGTGTACTTTAGGAACAGCAAAGGGTACATTTAGAGCTTTGGGAAGTGGGTTTGTTGTCTTGGCAGTATTTCAAGGTCCTATATTACACAAAATTGATTCGTGTGAGCTAAGCCATGTTATAATGTTATAAGTTACCTCATCAAACACATACCTGGAGTTGTGTTTCGTTTAATGATTATAACGAATACTAATATATATGGAGTTTAAAAACACAGTGCAGCACTACCTGTACTACTACATGACATCACAAGGTGGAACAGTGTTTTCTGTTTGAGAGAAGAATGTAAATATGCAGGTTTGTGTGTTAAACGTGTGAATGAAACAAAACACAACTCCAAGTCAATTATATAATTATAACATAGATCGAAAATAGCGTAATATGGACCCTTAAACTAATTACAACCTGACTTCTCCATGTAGATGCGATTGCTTTGCTTAGAATGTTCCACAGTATGGCATTAAACTCATCTATCTTACACTAATGAAAATGCATCTGTTTTTATTGCAAAAAATACCATGTAAATCATACATTTGCGCTGTGAGCGGTGTTTCCTCTCCACAGATTTGACCTGTAACTTGGGCTGATGGTGACACCTGCTTGTGTCCGTGAAGAGCGATAAGTTTATTGGCATACTGTGGAACATTTCATAACTTTCTGAAGCCAGAGCGAAGTTTTGTGGATCTTCAAGGTAATGCTAATAATCATCTATCATGGTAACTTTGGACTTTGGACTTTGTTGTTCAAGAAGGATAAAAACACAGATAATTTCTTTTTTTTTTTTTTTTTTTTTGGCCTAGGTCACAATCTCAATAGGTTTAAATAAATTATTAAATAAAGGTTAATGATTAAATAAATTCATCTGAATGGGTCAAAACTATTTTTACTTTATTACATGAAACTATTGGGGTACTGCAACTTTTTGGTAATTTATTTACAGTGGCATTTCATTTCTTTTTCTTTTTTTATTATTGTGCCACTGGAGGAGCTTAAGGAAGTGTCTTGGGTGAGGGAAGTCTGAGAGTCCCTGTTTCGACTGCTTCCCCCACGACTCGGCCCGATAAACAGAAAAAAAATGAATGGATCGATGGATTAATAAAGAATTATTATGAACGTACTTTAAATAAACAAAACAAAAAATCCAATAGTACAAAAAAAGTAATGTATGTAATGATGTAAAAAATGTAAAGGCAAAAAAATGTAGTGGAATGGAAACTACAGATACCTGCTCTCAAATGTAGTGAAGCAAAAGTATTTACGTAAAGTAGAGTGTTTTAACGTTTGTACTTAGTTACTTTCCACCATTGTATATTTGCTACTCAAAACTGTATTTTCTTTTAGCTTGGATTGAAAAACTAAACTCTTGAATCGACCTCCAGCCGAGCGAAATCTACAGGTGCCAGGCGACTCAACCGCTTTACCAAAACTTGCCCCTAAAGACCTGCTTTTGGACCTTGAGAACCCAAACTCTTCAGCCCAAATCCGCTAAACGTCGAGGACAAGATCTCATCAGCCGTTCATGTTTTTACGGAGGAGAACTGTTTTTCCATAAATCCATCTTAAGCAGTCACATTCTCCCCGTGGCTAATAGGATCATGATGGGAATAATCTGTACAAATCTGTCCCGGCCTTCAACTTCTTCCTCTCGGTAAATGAACAGTTTCAAGAGTCTTTCCTGTGGGGCCGGAGAAGAAAGACGTTTGGCATTGGGACAAAAAGCTAGACAAAAACAACGTAATTTTCCCAAGAGAGGACTGGCCATTGTTATAAAGACTCTGGATTATGCCAGTGTTCCCAGTTTGGATGGGTTACTAAAGAAACTCAAGCAGACTTTGACTTAGTATGACTTTAATTGGCTTGTCAAAGGCGCCGTACCTTCTAACTCTATGGAGTTTTTTCAAACTAACATGAGTAAATATATAAAGGGCCTGTATTACGCTATTTTCAAATCTATGTTATAATGTAGTTTCCTCATCGCAAACAGACCTGGAGTCGTGTTTTGTTTGATTCGCACAAGTTTAACCCACAAATCTTGCATATTTAGGCTGAATTCTTCTCATGTGGTAATACAGGAAGTGCTGCACTGTGTTTTTAAACTCCATACACCTTCACTGCATAATTTCAGCTCTGGAATTGCTAATCTCTACTGAACAAAAGATAAAAGGCAGGTGTTAACTTGAAAACTAATTTTAGCGATCCAAAAGGAGCGTCCGACAGCTCTACGGCTCTTTGTTGCGATGACGTTTACGGCGATGTCAGCTCCCATTGGGCACTGCAAGTTTTCTAACGTGGACGTCGGTGTAATTGTTTCTTTTGTTTTAGATGAATATTGTGATTTAAAATGTGCAAATTATAACATACGGGTGTCATAGATTATAACTACATTGACACAAGATACAACAGTTTTTAATGTGAAATGTTGGTTAGAGTGTGGCTTTCTATTTTCACAAATGAGAAACTGGGGGATAGAAACCACATTGCTCGAGCTTTCTCCAATGCAGCATAAAATCAGCCCTTAGACTCTCCCCTAACCTTTGTCTGTGTTGTGAATCGCCCCTCGCACATGCACCAGGCTGATGGAGCAGTGACCACACGTGCTCCCTATTCTCTACGTGTCACTCAGCTCTGGACTGCTCTCCAAACCCCTCATTGTCAAATCAAAGGCTGACAGCACAATCTAAGTGTACCATTAACGCTAGCATACAAGGAGGGCCAGGTTTAGCATCCAGGCTACTGCTGCTAGAGACGTGGTCATTTGTCCAAACACTCATTTACTCATACATGCGGCTAATCTTCAAAGGCCAGCTCAGAACTGCAACGTGACAAAAATGGCTATGTTTCATTCAGGCTCTGCACACTACTGTCATAAATAGAGATACACAACATCGACTGAGCATACACTGTTTCAGTTGTTTATCCATATAGATCGTAGACTGTATAAAGTAGTCGACATGAGTGTGGCGTAGGGGCAAATTTGGAGCTGAGTCCCATATTTGAAGTTCCGACCACGAGTATCATAGCAACCAAAGAGCCAATCCAGAGCGAGGCTGTTGAAGGTAACGCCCCTTCCCGACCAGCAGCGGGCAGCGGGAGCGACCTCAGGGAAAGGAGGCACCTGATTTTTCCGTTATTAATGTTCATATAGTGATTTATGGACAAAATGGCGAGATAAGCAGATTAATACGAGCATTTTAAGACCAGAATGGTGAGACTGCATTTGACTGCACCAGTTACAGAGAGATGACAGTTTTCAATGCAAAGTGAATTGGAGCCAGAGTCAACGGAGCCGGAAACGGGCCCACGCTCACTTCCTATTTGTAATGCAGCCGCTTGCGGGTTAGTGATGTCCATTTATATATACAGTCTATGAAAAAGACCTATGGGGAATAGGGTGGTGTGTCTTTTTGACAAGAGATCGACAGCTGATTTTCTTCATGGCCGATGCGGTACCAATCCAGAGAATATAGAATATAGAGAAATCAATAGCTGATATATGCAAGGACTATTTTTATTATTATGATTTTGATTTGAAATTACTACAAACTCAAAGCGGATACAAGAGCTGCGCAGTCACATTTTGTCCTGTGTCCTCTTCGTTGTAGTGTTCAAATAATTTATGCATATTCTTTAGATCTGGTTTATCTGGTTGGCCCAAACTAAATATCTGTCAGCGATTTAAGGCTGATACCTGATATGCTAAAACGTGCTAATATCGACGGTCTACCTTTACTTTTGACCTATGTCAGGAGCAGTGATCATGTGCCAGGTTTATGGGCAGAAGTACAGGGAAAACATGCTAACTACACACAGAAAGGACCTTCTTGCTTTGAGGTGAGTTCGCCAACCACTGTGCCACCATGAAGCCCAGTTTCGTATTGCAATTTACTATTTAAAGGGGGGATATTATGCAAATAGATCATTTTTCCCTCAAAAACATGCCTGAAGAGGTTTTCGATGTCATCCATGTATGTTTGAGTATTTTAGCGATCTCCCCGGTCCATATTCGAACCCTTTTTACAGTCAGCTATAAGATTCTGTCCAGTGCCCATCCCACAAGCCTACATCGCCCATGCTCCTACACTACAAGCTTCCTTAAATATACTATTGCATGATACACAACAACTTGACAAAGTAGTGTACACTGATTGTGTTGTGACAGTGCTCTGAAGGGAGAGTGCCTTAGCACAGAGAGCAAAGGGAGGGGAGACTCAAGAGCATCAGAAAGGAAAGTGAAACTTGAAAATGTGTTAATATGTTGTTTTCAGCGAATACAGCATTTTCAAAAGAGTAAAGAGTAACATGGTGATCTAAATATGCTATTTGCTAGTAGTTAATAGCTCATATACGTAAGTAAATTAGTCACACGTTAAATGCAATAAAGCCTGTGGAGGGCTGCGGTCAAAATACACTCCCAGCAATTCTCTGATAACCAGGAAGTGCACTGTTAACATGCTAGTCATTATCAGCAGAGGTGTGATGGAAAAACTCCTGTCTGCCCTCTGGTTGTGAAAAGCACTTGTCTCACTCATCACGGTGATTAAATTGGATGCAAAGAATGTGTTAGGAAAATGAGAAATAACTTTGAACTTTTTCACGTTTTCAGACATTACCTGCATACCCTGAAACTTTACACAGGTTTATTTTTTGTACCCTCATTGCAGACGTTGCAGCTCAGATTAGCTCCTTGAACAAAGCGCTCCTCCGTGCTGCTGGACCTGTAGCCATGGGACAAAGGTGGCATCTCGGACCCATCCATCGTCTGCGACACAATGGGAGTGGGCTGTTGATTTGTCCGACCCGCGCGCGCCTGTGTGGGGCCAGACACCTGTCCCCGGGCCCCTGCTCTGACGGATGGGGCGCACCGTTCAAGGTGTCTTTGAAGGAGTCCATTGTGAGGCCTTTGTAGTGCTCCTAAGCATCCTGTCCAGCACTTCCACACAACTGCAAAGGGAGAATAAATCCAGCCCTGACACGGGGACAATGAATGACCCAGGCCAGGCCCATCAAACACGTCGAGAACGGAGACGTTTGAGGATTTAACACATAGACAGAGGTGGAAAGGGTAGGCAACATTTTTACTCTTTCTAAAATAATGTATAAAAAAGGGCGACTGGTTCTTACGGAATTGTTAGTACGTTATTCGGTTGTTTTTTTCTTCTTTTTTTAAAATTAAACTTTAAAGGATATATATGCAAAATGAACTTTTTTAGTTTTTAACCATGTTAGAATATTGTTCCTTCATGAAAAAAAATTGTTGAGTTGTATGTTTGTTTGTTTTTCTGAGCCTCAAAAATGCTCTGTTTGCACTTTCCCCAGATTGTTGTGTCACAGGTAAAAACAGGACTTCTGTGCAGTCCATAAACTATCACCAAGCTCATTCAGAGGTCAAATGGCTCTATTAGCGTAGCAGTCATGTTGCCTAAGGGCTTCAGCTGTTGTTTTCTGAGTGTTCATTTTCATTGCTGACAGCAGAGTGAGCTCTGATGTCCACCTCAATGGAAATGGAGGTGTAGTTTAAGTGTTTTTGTTTTTGGTTTTTTTTCCTAATGCAGACATTATTTTAAGTCTGAAAATGTGAAATACTTACCCCAAGGTGACCAAAACAATGCCCTTGAATATTTTAAACAAAAATGGGAAGAAGAACCAAATATGGTTATGTGAAATGACTTGGCTGATACACAGTGCTTCCCAAAGGAAGATTTCCAGTTCAAATTCATGGAGATGTTTTGTCTGGAAATGCAGCAGCAGATGCTTTATAACACCTGCACAAAGCTCATTATTCAGACTCATTTGGTTGTTGGAGGAATTGTGGAGTTCAAGGAGCAAATCATTTTCACCTGTTTTGGACGCTGATACAGAATATTTGGAACATAATTTAAGTGTCTATAAATTGGGACAAATTATTATTTAGACTTCTATATTCTTTGGACTTAAGCACTAAGGTTAAACATATGTTTTGTATGTTGACTCTAGCAGCGTGGAAGTCAGTTACTAAAAATTGGTTAAAGGCTGATGCCCTGACCCTGGGCGATTGGCACAACCTGGTAAACTCAAGATTTGGCATGAAATGGATTATAATGTACAATAGACTTCAAATGGACAAATTTGGCAAGATATGGGAGAACTGGAAATCTTATATTTGCTTAGAAGGACAGAGTATGTTTGACCTGTGACCTTTAATTTTGTGTGATAATAACTGTACACCCATTGCTTGTTTAATATAGTTGTGCTTTATTTATATAAATGAAAATTCTTGAAAAAACTAATAAATAAAAAAATTTAAAAACACTACTCTTAATAGAGTAACAGTAATAAGAGGTAACCCAACCACTATACTCCTTAAATGTTACTACCATGTAATTACACAGTTACACAATAGACACAAAATAAAAAAAATAAAAAAAAATGTTTTCGTGCCAAATTGTAAGTATGTTAATATATGCTGTCCCTTTAGACAAGTGCATCTAAATCTAACCCTGTCTGTGTAATCCCTCAGTGGTCCAGTTATATACAAACGTTTTCACTCTTACAACTTTTTGTCCAGTTGACGGATTTAATTTTTGTTTTACTATCTAAATCTAAAACTGTAGCCCTTAAGGAAATTTAACTATGAGTGGAAACACACACATAGTTAAATTTGCCTAAGTGCTCCAGCACTGCCTAATTTATTTTAAAATATGACATAAAATATTGCAAAAAATTAAGCCAAAATATGCAAATGGCTTGCCAAAAATCTACAAAATACAGAAAAGTTGTATTATCCTTTGAAGCACCTTCCCCTAAAAAATAAATGTGCCTCACCTGAAACTCTATTGTTTCTCTCCGTTCTTCTCTCTGTGGCTGTGTTTGAGTTGTGTCTTATTTGTGTTGTCAGGAATGCTTCACTCATGTGTCGCGTGTCCTGTCAGGGCGCATTACGCGTGTCCCCCAGCCTCCTCAGCCTTCCTACCGGATCTGCGTCGCGACATCTGAGCGGCGGCCATCTTGTCATCTCCGCGCGTCTCCTCACATGTCTCCACGCGCCGCAGACAACTGAAGAAAGAGGACGCGTCTCCGAGCTGACACCGCAGTCACTTCAAGGAACCCCTTTCAACAAGAAACAAAGGCTTGCCTGACAAAGCAGAGCAACGCAGGTGAGGGACGGGAGAAAACAGCTTCAAACAGCAAAGGGTGTTTCTGTGTTAGCATACGGAAGTGCTAACGTTTAGGCTAATTAACACGGTTGGGATAGAAAGACGGTTATGGCGCATGGGAGGAGTTTACATGTCATTTGATTTTGTTTATATAGTACATTTAAAATATAACTTTAGCTTCACAGAAAAGTACATAAAAAACTAATATACAACTAATATGACATGTAGACAAAGAACAATAAAACACCAAGATATCCTGTCTAGCTAGAATTCAAGGGACAGAAGGCATTTCAGATCAATTTCAAAAAGCATATCAAGTTGAAATAATAACTATTTATTATATTACTATTATAATACTTCACACATTTCTAAAGATGTCTTTTGGTTTGGCTTTAACCCTCTGGTGCATAGCGGTCACTGCAGTGGACAGCTACTAAAACATAACTTTTTCTTTAATGCATTGGTTTATGTGGTGGAGCTGCACATTAGCCTCTAGAGTGCTCTCTGCTGCCACACTCTATTGAGGTCAATTCAGTGGTCAGTCGGTGTAACTGCAAGTACATTTCCTACTTGGTTTTCTTATTCAGGCCTAAACATTGCACCTGTTTAAATGTTAAAATGTTTTTCAAAGCTTAAAAAGAAACACGTGTCTGTATATTTACAATAGAACCCAAGTTAATTCATTTTTACAGGCAGTTCACAATGTTGTTTCATGTCCTGAGAAGAATAAAAACACTTCAGAAAAAAATCTTGACCAAGGCTTTCATAATTCATGCATCAGAGGGTTAAAGGTTAAGGTACATTTGAATTTCCTTCAGGTTCTCTTAGGGAAATTTGTCCTCTGCATTTGACCCCCTGGGGTAACCTCGTCAGGAGGAGTGGATCCGCAGGTACCCAACTCCGTAATCTTGATGATAGACCTGGTCAGGACTACCTTAGCTGGAGGACTGACTTATTGATATGAGGAGAACATGCAAACTCCACAGAAAAAGTCCTTGGCGAGCTGGGGATCGAACCCAGAACCTTCTTCCTGTGAAGCGTGAGTGCTAGCCAAAATGTTATATGCAAAACAAATTTCTTCAACATGTTGCAGTGGTTTGAATTTATTCTTATTCTTTATGCACAACCTTAAGTTATCCTTTCCGAGCATTCAAATTATTCACCGCATTAACTTTATGAACACTTTTCACACGTTTTAGTTTTGCCGGCACGGAAAAACTAACAATTAGCATTCTAACTGCAGTTCCTGATTCTCGCTTTATAATTAGAAGGAGACAAGACACAGTGGTCTCAAATCTGATACAGACAATTGAATTTTGAATTTTAAAAGTTGGATAAAGTCATTCAAAACCCTTGAGCAAATAAGCGGGCTGTGGCTGAACGCTGTTTTTGTCAAATATAGCAATTTCAAACCAACAAAACATTATGTTTTGGCAATTAAGACCCCACAGAAGTGTAATACCTCCTCTTTAAACGTCCTACATTACACAAAATACTGACTCTGGTGAGCTTTAAGCCATGTTTTAATGTTAATGTTGCCTACTAAAAAACAGACCTGGAGTTGTGTTTTGTTTCATTCAGACATGTTTGAGTAACACTTTGTTATTAGTTGTTTTTTGTTTGTTTTTTTTATCTCCAAAGCTTAAAATGCTCTGTTCCACCTTGTGATGTCATGAAGTGGTAGTGGTAGTTGACATCTACCTTTTACCTTAAATTCAGTAGAGATTGGCAATTCCAGGGCTGAAATTATTTTTTTAATTATCCAAATGATTCTACTGACAGTTTACGGTGTTTAAAAACACAGCGGAGCACTTCCTGTATTACCACATGACATCAGAAGGTGGAACAGAGTGTTTTCAGTTTGAGAGAAGCAGCCTAAATATACAGGGTTTGTGTGTTAAACATGTGTGAATGCAACAAAACAAAACTCCAGGTCTGATGAGGAAACAACATTATAACATAGATCAGAAAACAGCGTAATACGGGCCCTTTAAACTAAATTAACCAGTCCCCCATAGTGGACTCCTCACTTATTATGACCGCGCTGTATAAACATGACGACTTGTGCTGTATAAATAAATCTTTTGCACTGGAAGCATAACAACCACAAATATGAAAATTTAACAATTAGCTGAGAAGTATAGTGTAATCCAGATGCTGAAAATGACGCTTCATTTAATCCAACCGTAACGCCAAAACCATTAAAATCACAAAATTACTCCGCAACATTAGCTTCCACTTTCCGCTTCCGTAATCCGCAATTGTTTTCATCTGGATCTTGAGTATTTTTCAAATCAGCCTGAATGACGGTACATTTATTAAACATGGCCGACGTGGAGATTTTTCATAGTTTGACCAAATGTAATAATTCCCTCTAATGCAGCACCACTCATTAACCCCAATTACTCTTACAGGAGGCTATCAACGCGGCTTTCTCCGTCTTCTCATAACTCCAGCTGCTACGCTCGTTAGCTAGTTTAATCTGGCCGCTCAGACTGGGACGAAAGCCAAAAAAAAAAAACACGAGGTTAATCACCCTGAATTATTCTCCGAGAAAAGTCATTTGTCTGTTCTTTCGTATTCTGTCCTTTGGCTAAGATTATGTATGTTGCTATCCAGAACGCGTTGACTTATTCTATGGGGTTGATGTTTTTTTTTTAGAATGAAACTGTCAAGGTCTAATTGAGTTCATGCGTAGTATTGTCGTCAAATCTAACTTGAACTGGAAATTACGGAAATGTCATTGGCAAGTTTCCACGTTCTGTGTTTTTTAACATAAAACTTGACTTTGTGTTTCTAAATATGTTATGGAATAGTTGTTAAGTTCATTCATGTGCTTCAGTTCGGTCAGCCCTGTATTCACATAGTCCCATGGTATCTCAATTCTAACACCTTTTCAGAAATTATGGATGTGATCAGGACCGGCCCTAGCTTTCGTAGGGCCCTAAGCTGAATTTTTCTCCGGCACCCCCAGCAGAGGATGTGTCCCGGCTCAGCTATTGGTGATTCACATTTGACAACATTATGACTTTGCTCTCGTCACCTTGATCAATCATATTTGTATTTATGTGACCAAGATCAGACAGAAAACATCCAAAATGTCACATCTACTATAGCCACAAGAACAGTACACAAACATATAAGGGGAGTCAAGATTTTTTAAATTCTAGACATTTTTTCTTGTTTCTTGTGGATTTTAATGTGTTCCAGTTGGTGACAGTGGGCTTATATTTACATTATGTCAGGTCCTTGCACCGGTGTAGACACATAGCTGCCCTCACCTCTGCCCGACTCAAAAACAAATGTAGCAGCAGCAGATATTTTGCTACTATAGGTATAAAACAGATGTAATTGTTTTAGAGGGATATTTAAGCTGCTCTAAACACACAAACCCTGTGTCCAATAAAAGTTGATATATTATATTATTTTCAATATAAATGTATGGGCTCTTGGGGGGCCCCCTGGCAGCTGCTTAGTCTGCTTATAGGCTGGGCTGGCGCTGGTTGTGGATAGTGTTAGGGCGCTACATTTTCAGTTTTGGTAACGTTCACAGCTAACCTGAGGTGTAGCACAGGTGTTAAAGCTAGGCCTGTCACGATAACACATTTTGAAGTTCGATATATCCTTAAGTAAATATAGACTGTAATGAGTCATAGAAGTTTTTAATTCAAAATTTTACAACTCAAATCATATCCTCTAGCCAAAAAATTGCTTACGTTTTCCCAGTATTGCAAAGAAAAAGTACACATGATAAGTTTTGAACTCCAAAAAATATTGCTCCATATTGCTCTTTCAAATATTAAAGTCAACATAAGAATTACTATGACAAGCCTAGTTAAATCTTAGAGGTAAAGTTGGAGCTTTTAGTGATGTTATAGTTGTTTCCCTCCTTAATTACCTTCTTGAAGTTGTGTTTATAGTGTTTTGTGCATGTTTGAGTAATCTTTATCCTGTATTCAAGATGTCATTGCTCTGATCTACCCATGTTTTAACCTCCACCAGAACAAGTCCACTGTGACGTACGCACTTCATTCTCCAGTGTTATTTTCTTAATTGGAGATACATGTAGAATTCGGCAGTGTTGTGTAGTCATGATAAAATCTCGCTAGCATGTGCAGCGATCCTTCAGAGGGGACAACTTCACGGCTCCACTGAGTTTGGATCAGTGGACTTGTTTCATTTATTAAGTTGCTGTAGATGAATATTGCGATTTAAAATGTCCAAACTTTAACATATTGATAATAATACATTTGTTAGGCGCCTTTCAAGGCTCTCAAGGTCGCCGTACACCAAAATAGTACAATACAAAATGAAACAGTGTAAAATGATTAAAAATACCCCAGATGATCCCCAGATGTCAGATTATAACAATATAGCAGATGCAACCATAACATATCTTCTTTAAACAAAACATATTGACCACAAAAGTCAGTGCTATAGCATTAACTCTTTTTACCTTTGCATCTACTGACCTGCTCTGGCCACAGAGGGAATCAAGCATTTTAAATAGGGTGATAAACAATAGCTGTATGCTTTAAATTTGCCTTGCAGAATGCTATGTATTATGTTCACCAATATGTGTCATAGATTTACATTTTTCTGAATGTCTCTCCCCACTATCCCCTTCCACACACATATTGTACATTCTTGTGGCTTCCCTCTTAAACATGCTGTTGGTCACCTTTAAATAAGTATTTCAATTATCTAACTTAAAATGATTCCTGCATTTGGAAAACACACTAGGAAGTATGAATGCTATGCTAAATCTTTTGGATCCATTCATTTCAAAGAGCCATTCAAAGAGAGCCAGTCTTTTAAATGGCTCTTTGAAATGAATGGATCCAAAGGTTTTGGATCCCATAAAAGAGCCGAAAGTCTTACTAAAGTCTAACATGAGTAACAGAGCTTTTGACAGGGCAGTGCCTCTAGTTAGACTTAATAATGAGATTTTCAGCTCTTTTATTGGAATTGGAAATTTATTGGAATTGGAAGACTGGAATCCTTTAGATCCATTCATTAAAAAAAAACTGTCTCTGTTTGAACAGCTCTTTGAAATGAACTGATATAAAAGATTCCGATCTCATAAAAGAGCCAAAAGTCCCATCACTAAAGAGTAGAGAAGTTCTGTTAGCATCACACCCCCCGGGGAATGTTGATGACATCAGCTGCATCAAGCATCAGTAATCGCAACACTAAAATTTGATATTGTGACATCTCTAGTCCTCAGCCCGTGACACCCATCGGCATCCCCGCTTCAGTGCTTGGATCCCTCTTTTTAAAGCGGTCAGAAGCACAGTCAACCCGTCTCCTCGGACACTTCTAATAAGCCCTAACATGGAGGTGCAGAAATACCTGTTGACATCCTCCTTTCAGCTGCTCGTATTTTTAGCCTGGGACATTTCATTTAACCCCGGTGTTTACTTCACTGTGACCACCACTTGGAACCCCTCAAGTGCGCCAAAACAAATTGATGCCTCTCAGCGCCTCTTGGTTAAGAAGTCTGAAAAACAAAGGCCTCCGAACGCACCACGCAAAATGAACCCAAGAGGAAGGGAAAGTGACAGAGAAAGGAAAATCCCAGGGTGATTACCAGATCCGCGCCACGCTACAATTAGCATCACTCTGAATGCGAGATGGCCATTTAAAGGGCAGCCGAGCGTCCTGGAGAATTAAAGCAGGGCCTAATTAGTGCACTCCAAGCTGACAAGGGAACAGACTTCAGCCCGAGTGAGCAGGGCAGCGAGGCGAGAGGAGCTGGGTGGAGAGGGGGGAGCGGAGGAGACGGAAGAGAAAGGAAAGAAAAGTGGAGAGAAGGAAGAGTAGAGGAGGACCGTAAAGCGAAGGGTATAGAAGGAGACAAGGAAGAAAATAAGGCCAGCTTGGGTCTACACCACAGACTGTATATATAAATGGACATAGCTAACCCGCTAGCCGCCGCGTTCCAAATAAGAAGTGAGCGTATGTACGTTTGTTTCTGGCTCCATCGGCTCCAATTCACTTTACATTGAGAAACTGTCACCCCTCTCTCTGTGTTGCAGTGGGCGTTGTCATTTTGGTCTTAAAATGTTCGTATTATCCCACTCTACATGATCCTGGTGTTTTTATTTCACCATTTTGTCAGTAAATCAAGATATGAACATTAAAAACAGACAAATCAGGTGCCTTCTTTGCCCGAGGTCACTCCCGTTAGCATTAGCAACAGGTTTGATCGACAGCGTTGCTAAACTGCTAATCCAATGGTACAGGCGGGAAGGGGGTTCAACAGCCTGACTCTGGATTGGCTCTTTGGTTGCTATGATATTCAGGATTGGAACTCAGCTCCAAATTCACCCCTATAACTGCTAGCTTTGATGAACTTCATTTGACGTGAACCGAGCGCTATGGGTGACGTCACACTTAGCCCACTTCTTTATACAGTCTATAGTTGAACCAACACATTGACAGTTATACAGTTACAATACTGTACTTAGGCCTGTCATGATAACACATTTTCAAGTGCAATATACTTCTGAAGTCAATATAGACAATAAATGATAACACTGAAACCAAACCATAAAGCAGAATTATTCACAAAAAAGTATTCTAAATGTACAGTATTAATAATATCTTAATATGTCTGTGTAATCCCTCAATCGTCTAGGTCTGATCCATAGCAAAAGACAAAGTTTAAATCTGTCATCTGGACAAATCGTTGTAGGAGTAAAGATGTTTTGCTGCTCATCCAAGCCGCTTCTTCAGTTCTGGTCAGACACCGCCTTGGACACTGCCTCATATCTATCTGAAGGGAGGGGCTAACTACACTGAAACTGTAAACGGCTATTGTCCCCAGTTTCAGCCTTAGTGACCTTATTCAACCTTTAATGGCCCTCCTATTGTTCTCTTTTGTTTCTTTTTGTTTGCTTTGGGTCTTTTGCAATACCTTAATATCTCACTATAATATATTGTTAATCTGTATAAATGAATTAACTTGTTTGTGTCATTTTAGTTCATAACTCAACCTTCTACAGCTCAAATCTTATCATGTTACAGAAAAAAATAACCAAAAATTCCCCATTACTACATACTACTAATTTCCCACTGATACATGTTGGATACGGCAGCAGACATGTTTCTTTTATTAAGTCGTTTTAGCTGAATATTGTGGTTTAAAATGTCCAACTTATAACATAATGATCCATTGACAGAAGCACAATATGTCTGCTTTAATACCCTCTATGACTGACAGGTTTTAATCACTCATACACGGGGGGTGATATCCTGCCTGGCTCCAGCAGAAGATGGCACTATCTACCCTCTCCTCCTCAGCAGCAGCGCTCAGGTCAGGCCCCCGTGACCTCTGACCTCTCACCGTTAAATTACCCATTCCCCGTCGGGTGTTGTGCCAAATGTCATGAGCTGTTCTAATCCTGTCTGTCTCTCAGCGCTGCTCTGTTCCTGTCCCAACCCATCTGACCGCATACTAACCTCCGCACAACCTCGGACCACCAGCCGAGCTACACCCAAGACACTCTAGATTAGCTGATGACTGATGTAGAAACTGTAAAGAAGTATTTCCTTTAGTGTTGTCAACTCCATTTCGATACTAAGGAGTAGACTTGATAGACAATAGAATGTGATTTTCCACATTAAATGGTAGTACTTTCTTTTATATTCCCATGTGGCCTTATCCCTCAGTCGTCCAGGTATGTTCCATAGCGGTCCATGGGTGTATACTAGTGTGGTCTTATACTTGTTCTGATACAGCTCAAGATCATTGTAAAGCTGTTCAGGAAAGGTTGATTTCTGTCTTGTGAATGTGAATTTTTTAGTATTTATACCTACGCAAATGAGTATCTAATTTCAATAATAGTTTTAGTATAAATTAGTATTTGATTTTCGATTTTTTTGGCAACCCTAATCTACTTAAAACTCAAAACATAGTAATATTTAAAATTAAAAAATTACTTTTAATTTTGCAGTTTAGACAAGTTCAGATCAGTGTTCTAAAGGCTTATATTTTTGTTTATAATAGAGAAGTGTATTGGTGGGTTTCAGACGACATCACGACATTCTATGGGCCAATCATATTTAATACAGATGAGTTCAGGCTAATACAGTTAAGATACAGATTTCTGTTGTTATAAAGTGAGATCTCAGGCCTAGTCAATAATGGAAGTGAGGTTTAACACTTGTACATTTATCTTTTGGATATTTTCTGGTAAACTACAAAGTAATCCATGGGGTAAACTGTCTCTTGCTGCACATCTGGGAGTATCATCGCATTTTAGAATCTGAAAACCAGCTATTATTAATTTAAATTCATAAAATAATTACAGAATATTTTCATAAGGATTTAAAACAAATATATTTAAACTTTACTTAACTAGGAAAAGAGCTGCAAAGATGGAGATCTCTGTTACAGTGTGATTTGGCTGATTTATTATTTGAATCATAGAAGCTGAGGCTAAAACGATTGCCTGGGATCCAGAATACACACTTCTTCAGTGCGATTACAATATGAAGATGTGAGTCTGGACACCAGTGAATCTCCCTGTTTTCAATAGAGCATGATTGGCAGGTGGATTAGCCAATCAGGGACATGCATGGTTTGTTGACATCAAAAATAATAAAGGAAAAAAATATATATCACTGGGGCCTGAAAACATAGTGGATTTCTGCAGAAACAATGAGCAAAGCACTAAACTCTGTGGTGAAAACAGGGATTGATCTGCAAAAAGGTGTTGTGAAAATAATAAAAATTGCTCAACCATGAAACACGAATCATTCCAAATACAACTTCAGAAGGTAAATGAGAAGGAAACAACTATAACATGGTTAAAAGCTCTGAAAAGTCAATTTTGCAGAATAGGTCTTCTTTAAGCCTACCTTCTATCTGCTATATCTGTTATAATAGATTTGTCACCTGCCATCACACCGACTTTGGTTCAAATCCTTGCTTACCTTTCCCTTTTTGAGAATCATGTATGTCCTTCTTGACACATTCGCCGGTATCAGTAAATAAACACTGCCCAAACTTTATCACTCCTGACTGAGCGATTGGGCAGAAGAACCGTTGGAGTTTCCTGGTGTAACTTTCCCCAGTGGAGGTGTTTGGCTTGTGGGCCGGTGATGTGGTGCCGCAGGGGTGTAAAAGTGCTGATGGGAGGTGAATGGGGCCGTGTCATGGATCCCAGCCTCGGGGGTCTGAACGCTCCCCCACACACGCTGGAGCAGGCAGCAAGCAGCACACAGCCCCCTGGCTATAGCTGTCACACTACAACAGGTTGACTCTAACTCCCACTGAAAACTCAGGGAAACCCATTCTCACTTTGGACCAAGTTTGGATTCAGGAAGTTAGGAAGTTTGGAGTTGTGGAGGAAGAACAGTTAATCAGAAACTAGAGCTTCAGTTCTGTGGATTTTTAAAGTTAACTTAAATGTCTGTGCCCCCGCATTTGACCCATCCTTCAAACAGATGACATTTTAGCTGTGTAAGATATAAATGATAATAAACTAAAGTGAACTTGCCTTCATCAAGAAAATGAGAAAACTGTCAGGACCCATATCTTGAACTAAACTAAAAATACACTGAGCCAGAAATTGGGGGCAACAGTAGCGCAGTTGGTAGAGCGTTTGTCCACTGATCTGAAGGTTGGTAGTGCGATTCTAGCTCCCACCGATAAATGCTGTCGTTGTGTTTTTGGGTAAGACACTTAACCCACCTCATCCCCAGTGTCTGCGTTGATGTACAGTGCTTTGGATGCCTTGAAGGTCGAAAAGTGCTATACCGTTGTCCTTCACTATATCGCGGTTCACCTTTCACGGTCTCACTGTTTTGCGGATTCTTTTAGCGCAATTTCACATGCTTTTTTACATCATCTGAACGTGCATTGTGTTCTGCGTCCTGATTGGCTGAGGGACTGTAGACCATTGTCCATCAGTCTCCTCCGTGCCGTGTCTCCTGTACAGTACAGAATGTGTTCAGACAAATTTACATAAATGTTGGATCTCAGTGTGACTCTGAAGTGCTGTATGTTTGCAAGTTTTCTCCCCGACAAAACCCACAACATCGATGTAACGTTCTGTACAGACAAAGGCGCCTACGAAGGTTTGAACTTTGAGAGAGTTTAAACAAGAGAGAAATGTGAGAAAATGTTAATGCCTGTGTGAGAAAAGTGTATAAAGTGTGTGGTGAGGGGTTTTACATCTGCAAAACATATAGAATAAATGTAAAAAATAAAGCTGACTAATTTGTGGATTTCGCCTATTGCAGGTTATTTTTAGAACGTAACCCCCGCGATAAACAAGGGACCACTTTATAAAAATGTGACCAACATGTACATACCCGTATTAACATGTATCCATAATAACGTGTAACATGCTCTTATAGCCTGTAATACAGAACAATACAGTATTACAGTACAGTAATACAGTACTACTAGTGTGCTCTGAGGTACTGTTAGGTCTGCCTTGAAAAAACATTTCAGTTAAATTAATTCACACTTGTATTTACTATTTATTATGTTGGAGTGTCCTGAGCAGCCTCTGAACCAGCTGAGAAAGCATCATTCATCATTGTCAAACGGAAAGAATCAATTTTTTTTTTTCAGATGTATAATTTGGGAATGCTTTAGTTGGTGGTGTGCGGCGGACACATTTTAATAAAACAAATGTGACTTGACTCAAAAAGGATTGAAAAACACTGCTGTGACAACGTGCAACACAATTTCATAGCAAGTTATTCAATACAATTAAGATTAGAAAGTACTTTTTATTACTTTTTATTCATACAACCTGTACTAACATGAAAATACATCTATACTCATCTATGTACAATTATTATCACATGTTATTACAGGTATTATCCCGTTTTGGACATAAACATCATCGGTTGAGCGGTCCGATTCCAGCTCCCACAGATGAATGCTGCTGTTGTGTCCTTGGGCAAGACACTTAACCCACTTCGCTCGCAAATATCTCCCGCTTTCCCTTCACATCGCAAACCTGTAGCGTCCCTTGCGTCAAAGTTCATCCAAACCCCAAACTGTCCCATATCTTCCTAACCTTACATAGTAGATCATTCCCATAAATCTCCATTATAATACCATATACACGAGTCGATGTTTCTCCCGGGACGTCCTTTGGCGTCATGATTTCCTGTACACGGGTCGATCCAAACCTGTTCATGCGACCTCTCTGACCTCTCCGGAGCTCCTGCCATTGTCTGCGGGCTCGGCTAATTTGATTTGACTGAGGAGTGGGGCTCAATCACTGGCTATTAGCTCGGATTTAATTAAACAGAATGGCGTTATTGTGCGGATGAGAGAGCGCTCTTGTGTGGGGGGACCTCATTGTCACATCATTGTACTGCGGCCTCATTCAGCCCACTCAAAGGTTGGCAGAGAAGATGTACAGCTGCCGATACAGGCCATAGAGGCAGACAGGGCGGTACAGAATGGGTTAGGGAAGGGAAGGCCGAGGGAACTAAGAGACCACTCCATCTGAAGAATTTGTTGTAGTTTTTTTGGAAATACTTAAAGTTACTACCCAAACTAGATCCTATATTACACAAAATTGTTTCTCGTGAGCTTTTAGTCATGTTATAATGTTGTTACCTCTTCAAAAACATACCCGGAGTTGTGTTCTGTTTCATTCACACATGTTTGAGTAATCCTTTTATTATTAGTCTGTCTACATCTCCAACGCTCAAAATGCTCTGTTCCACCTTGTGATGTCATGAAGCGGTAGTTTTCAAGTTAACACCTACCTTTTTAACTTTTGATTAGTAGAGATTGGAAATTCCAGGACTGAAATGATTTAACGTATGTCTGAAAACTTGTGTGAATAAAACACAACTCCAGGTCTGTTTGTGATGAGGAAATGCCATTATAACATAAATCAGAAAATTGCGTAATATGGGCAGTTTAATCATGGTTTTCACTCAACAATACTTCTAATTTGATCATGTTCACTATCCCTGGGAGAAGCTTCTGTACGCTTCTCATCCAACAAAACACTTAAAAATCTAAAGCCTCATTCACACATAGCTCCCAGTAAATAGCCAGGTACAAAATGCCACCCTGCATAGCAACGCACTGATGCATCATTTAAACTGTTTTTCTGACTCTTGCAATGCATTGTGGTCGATATTGATCAATATTGACCAATGCTGGACACTGATTTTCAACCATTTTTCAAGGTGCATTGAGTGCTCTATTTTTTCCACTCAATTCCCTTCATCGTTTACCTTCTCTAAGTTGTATTTAGGGTGATTCATGTTTGAGTAATCTTTATTAAAGACGCCATTGCTCTGATCGACCCCTGATTTCACTACCATGGATACACGCTCACTTACTTAATTCTCCAATTCTATTTTCTTAATTGGTGATACACACAGATTCTGCAGCGTCGCACAGTCATTGGTTCGGGTAGTGAGAGCGGCGCTGTGTTGTGATGGTGTTTAGCGCGATGTTGGCTTCTATTGGGCCCAGCAATTTTCCAACCTGCTTGTATCCATGGAGACGTTATTGCTTCCCATATAATGTTCCACAGTAAGGTATTAAATCTGTTTATCTTACATGTTGTATGTCGCAGTATGTCATCAGATTCCTATTTTTTTCAATTCAAACTTTTCCTTCTTACTGTGAGCGGGATCGAGTCTCCACAGACCTGACCTGAAACTTGGCCTTATGGCAACACTTGCTTGTCACGATGCAGGTATATATGTTTATTGCCATACTCTGGAACATTCCAAGCAAAGCAATAATATCTCCATAGCAACAAGTAGGTGATGGACCACCTGAAAATTCCAGGTTTTGTCTAGTGGTATTGATAAATGGGTTTAAATTAAATCCTTTTTGAATTTTATAACGTTGTCCCCTCATCAAAAACATGCCTGAAGAGGTATTAAATGTCATCCATACATGTTTGGGTAATTTAGTGATCTCTCTATTTGAACCCTTCTTACAGTTAGCAGTGCCAGCCTGTCCAAGACCCACAAGACTACATCACCCATGCTCCGACACGGCAATTTTCCATAAATATACAAAAGCACGATGCAAAACAATACACTACAACTTCACAAACCTGACACAATGTGCAGTAGTTTCATTAGCGGAATACACGGCAAATGTGTTGAGATAGTGCCTGTAGGGGGAGTGACAAAGGGAGGGGTCAAAACGAAAGTGAAACTAATTAAACATTTAAATTAAAATATAGCATTTTCAAAACAATAAAGGGTAACATGTTGATCTAAATATGTTACGTGCTAGCAGTTAATACTCCATAGACGTTTGCTACCTCCTTTTTAACTCAACCTTTCTATACGGTCTTTTTGTATAGAATAATTGATGTACCCAATGCTGTTCGCTCCTATTTTCGACAATTGATATTTACACAACCGTAATTGCCCTTCTTAACTTGTCAGCCACTGTTCTATTTTACATCATTTCACCAGAGAATAATCCAAACACGTATCGAGCCAAAAGTGCAAATCAATCAACCTCCGACGTTAAAGTGACATAAATACCATTCACTTCCATACCATCTCACTCTACCTCTGTCTCCCATAATTCCAAGTCTCCTCATCCGGAATGACATGACATTTCTTCCGACGTGACGCTCTATGTAATTGTCAACGCTCCGAGCTATACTTTTGCGTGATCCGTATTGAACCGTTGTCTATCTGAAGAACGCAAATTCGTCCGCGATCTTAGCTACTCCAACCAAAACGCTGCCAATTTAGATTTCCCCCCCTCCTTCGCTAAAATGATCGCCCGTGCGGAAAACAAGGCGATGAAGACGAACGCGACTCTTCTTCCTTCATTTGACGGGATTTAATTGACAAGAGCCGCGTTGATGTAAAATGTGGAAGATTACGGATGCGAGCCAATCCGACGCGGCCTAATTTATACGAGAATGAAATTAATCTACATATTTTAATAAGGTGCCAGTAGCTGAGGAGGTGTGCGCAAAGACGTTTAACGGATTACTGGACGCGGTGTTCGTGGTTCTGAAATTGAATAAATATCGTGTACGCAGTGAGTAGAGATGATATGAAGAGGATTGGAACAAGTTTGTAAAGCTTGTAGCTCTTTTGGTCGGTCTCTTGGGCTCATGGGCTGTATTTTCGGGACGCCATAGCTTTCTAATACTTGGGACGATTGGACTAATACCCCCATTTCTGAAGCTCGTACTTGGGATTTCATTTGGAGGGAATCAGCGGATAATATAACGGCTAGAATTAAAGGGCCCATATTACGTGTTTTTATCATCTATGTTATAATGTTTCCTCATCAAAAACATACCTGGAGTTGTGTTTTGTTTCACTGACACATGTTTGACACATAAACTGCATATTTAGGAGTTTTTCTCTCAAACGGAAAACACTCATGTCATGCTGTAATACAGGAAGTGCTCCACTGTGAATCAGTACAATTATTTGGTTGACTTCAGCCCTGCAATTGCCAATCTCTACTGAACAAATGATAAAATGTAGATGTTAACTTGAAAACTACATCTTCATGACATCACAAGGTGGAACAGAGCATGTTGAGCTTTGGAGATGTATACGGACTAATAATGCAGGGTTACTCAAACATGTGTAAATGAAATAAAACACATCTTCAGGTATGTTTTTGAGGAGGAAACAGCATTATAATGTGGCTTAAAGGCACAAGCATTCGGAATATAAAAATGACCATATACACCACTAAATGTTTGCATTACTTTACTACTCTAGAATCTCACATATGGAAAGTAGGGGGGGGGGGGGGATCTAAATTTGTTAGCTATGAAGTGAAAAGCATTTCAGGAGACGTGAAGAGATCATGAAGCTCCTTGAGAGAAGGGTGGCTAATTTGAAGATTTAAATCCACTGCCTGGCCAAAAAAAAAGTCGCCACCTGGATTTAACTAAGCAAATAGGTTGGTGTTGCTGTAGTTGGTCAGGTCTAGGTTCAGCAACAGTCTGTGCTCAAAAAATGAGGTCAGCTGACACCTGAATATACTGAATGACCAGATTATTCCATCAATGGATTTGTTCTTCCCTGATGGCAGGGACATATTCCAAAATGACAATGCCAGGATTCATGGGGCTCAAATTGTGAAAGAGTGGATCAGGAGCATGAGACGTCATTTTCACACATGGATTGTCCACCACAGAGTCCAGACCTTAACCCCTCTGAGAATCTTTGGGATGTGCTGGAGAAGCTTTGTGCAGCACTCAGACTCGACCATCATCAATGCAACATCTTGGTGAAAAATTAATGCAACACTGGATGGAAATAAATCTTGTGACATTGCAAAATCGAAAACAATGCCACAGCGAATGTGTCGTAATCAAAGTGCGTGACCTTTTTCTTTTTAGCCAGGAAGTGTATGCAGCTCCAGGTTTGTTTGTGATGAAGAAACAACACTAGAACAAAGATCAAAAAATAGTGTAATATGGGCTCATTCATAATCTCATCTTCATGCTTGAGTTTAAAGTGTAGTTATTGGTAGAAAATTTGACCCGCTGACTCTGAGGCTGATAGTTCAAACCTTGTGGTGTCCTTGGGCAAGTAGGTTTAGATGAAAAATTGCACCCACATCTCTGCCTCAGGGAAACTGTGGCCACAGACCAAATGATAAGTATCATTAATAATACTTGTGTTTTAGGTGTATGTCCAGGTTTAGTCCTAGACTTGATTTAGTCCTATTGTAGCCCTGGTCCAGCCCAGGTTTAGGTCTGGGTTTAGTCCCAGTGATGATGTGAGGTGTATAAAAGTGGGACAACTTTTTCTCTTTAGAGACTGAGTAAAAGTATAGGAGAGATTTGACTTTTCTAAACAAGGAAGGCCAGAAGAGAAAGAGAGAGAGACAGAGAGAGAAAAAGAGAGAGAGAGAGAGAGAGAGAGAGAGTCTCATTGAGGGGCCCTTGTCCAGTTTGGAGGTCAGACTTTTCACACTGGTGCAGGAGACTCAGGGCTGACTCAAATCCCAACTGAAAACACACATCTAAAAGTCCTGGTTAAGTCTGTATTTAGGCTTGGTTTAGTCCTGGTTTCGACCTGCTTTAGTCCTGGTTTAGTCCTGGTTTAGTCCTGACAGAGAAGCAGCTGTGTGGAATAGTGCCAGGCACTTTGGTCCCTATAGTTCTCATATCTCTTTTTAAGATTTGCTTTTTTGTCTCTGTTGCAAAGCACCGTGACAGAGAATCACGTGTCCGGCACAATGTGAGGCAGTTGAGTTTTAGTAACAATGCACCTGATTGGATGAAAGGAGCTTCTCTATTAGTTATTACCGAACCAAAACCTCTGTAACATACAGATGTTTTTTCTGTCAGTTTTTGAATCTACATTTACAATATATTGCATATTATAATGGCAATTTATCTCAAGCCAAATCAAGTACAGGCCTTTTAAATAATGATAGAAACCAGAGACATTTCCATAACCCGGTTTGAAGAAGACTGAAGACGACCTAGAAACATGGAGTATTTTCTTGGAAAAAAAAACTTTGGAATGAAATACATTTATCCCTCTAGAATGTTGTGTAAAGCGATATATAAATGATTAATGTTAAAGCAATAAACAGAAAGTCACATTCTCATGCAGAGCATCTTAAAGACAGAAAAAAAACTAAAACAATGATTTTTGGGGTGAATTTTTTTAATTAATTTTTTTAATGCATTTTGAATAAAGGTCACATGTCCTCTCAGAGAGTCGGTGTAATCCTCATTTAAATGGTCCATAGTAGAAAATGAATCACAGGTTTCATCACCTCGACTTCAAAAGTGTCCAGATGATGACCTTTGACCCTTCTCTACCATGCCCTCCCAAACAAGTGACTCCTCTTCAATCAGGCCAGACCAGTTCTGGGCCGGTTCCTGAAGGTGATGAGGCGCATGTTCAGATGTTTCATGGCGTCCTGCTGGAACTCTGTGGGCTCTGGTCTTAAAGCCAGGAGCTTACAGGCAAAGCCGTATTCATAGATTCATCCGCAACCTCGGTGTGCTCCTCGACCCCACTCTTTCATTTGAACCCCACGTCAAGCACATAACCCAGACTGCATTCTTTCACCTCATAAAACATAGCCCGTCTTCGCCCATCACTCACCTTCTCTGCCGCTGAAACTCTCATCCACGCATTCATCACATCCAGAATCAACTACTGCAATAGCATCCTCTACGGTACATCATCCAAAACCCTCAACAGACTACAGTACATTCAGAACTCCGCTGCCCGGCTCCTCACCCACACCCGCTCACGTGAACACATCACTCCTGTCCTCCTGTCCTCCACTTCAAAATCCTTCTCATCACATTCAAAACTCTCCACAACCTGGCCCTTCCTTACCTCACAGACCTGCTCCACCACCACACTCCATCTCGCTCCCTCCGCTCCTCCGCTCCAACCTCCTGTCCCTGCCCTGTAGGACCAAGCTCCGAACTTGGGGGGACAGAGCCTTCTCCATCGCTGCCCCCACCTTCTGGAACTCACTGCCCAAACCCCTCCGTGACTGCTCTGACCTCCCCACCTTCAAAAAAGAACTCAAAACCTGTTCAAAATTGCCTTTAATGTTTAATTTTATGTTGTAAATTTTGTGATATTTTATTCTTCTATGTATTGTGAAGCGACTTTGAGTGTATTGAAAAGCGCTATATAAATAAAATGTATTACTATTATTATTATTAAGTCTCTGGTTCCGGCTTTGCCCAGCTTCTTGATGTTCTTGGGTTTGAGACTCCATCTAGGATTCTGAACTGGTCCAGAGCCTTCTCCAGAGTCTCCACTACTGCGTCGTGGTAGGACCTTATTCTGGCTGGCAGCTTTTGGAACAGTTTCTTGACCAGAGTGTAGATCACTAGGTTCTCCACTGAGCCCAGGGTTTGTGAAGCCTGAAGAGCTGCAGTGGGCTGTGGAGCTGACGCTGGCTCTTCTGTCTGCAGATTCTTACACTTATTTTCTACTATTAGGTCCTCTGTAATTTGGGGCTCCGCCTCCTCTGGGTTTGGCTTCTCTGTTGGAGTTTGGGGATGTTTCTGGACCTCCATTAGACTCTCTTTGTCCTTTGGTGTTTGGTCCTCTTCTATGTGGGACCTATTTGGACTCTGGTCTCCCTCTGAGTTGCGGTCGAACTGTTCTTGACTCTCCTCTAGAACAGAATCCTCACGACTTTGTAGTTTCAGTCCAGTTTCTTCTGACGTTATGTTTTGCTCCTCTATAAGCGGCAGGGATTGTAATTAGAGTAATAGATTTCTTTATTAAATGCTGATATAGGTGTAAATAAATATCTATTAGTACAGCGTGTCTGTATGTGTGTGTATGTGTGTGTATTTATGACTTGATGGTTCCCCAGTAATCCCAGTATGTGTTCTCTCCTACACCATTTAATGTAAAACCTGGCTAAGCTAACAGCTAACCCAGCGTCATCATTTCAAACCATGCCATTTTAAACAGACCAAAGTTCAACCCACATTCGCTTTGTGTATTATCCAGTCTATAGACGCTATCTCCAACCCGATTACCACGTGTCACCAAACAGATTTCTGACCGCAGCCCTATCTCTGCCCACACCTCTGTAGTGATACCCCAGGGTCACTCAGGGGTCAGAGGTCAGATCTGGACAGGTGTTTGAACATGAATGAAAGCAGCTCCTCAGACTCTGGTTCCTGTTGGAGACCTCCTCACGACCCCGGGCCTGCCATTAGACTCTGCAGATAGATGTTCTTATCTTGGCCCGCAGCTCCCCCGCAGCTAACCCACGGAGCGCCAGCTGTCAATCAAACGTGTCGAGTGAGGTCTCCTTCAGCCGCAAGACAGAACAGGAGCAAAGCAATATACTCTCTGTGACAAATCGCACTGGAAAGGATTGTATTAGTGATCCGATGTGAGGGATACAAGGAAATGTGCAAAAGGACCTGGTTATGGCAGAGATGGATAGTATCATTCCAACTGGAAAAGGTCAAGGTAAGATTTAAGTGGGAATCATGTGATTGCACTGATGAGTTAAGGCCAAAGTTGTTGAATTAGGGTTGTCAGAAAAAAAGTTATGGATATGAACCATGTGGGTACCCTCTAGTTATAGGGCAAAGGCTCACTGACTGTGCCAAATGCTTTCTAATAAGGAATGTATTAAAATAGTTAGTGCATGAAAAGTACTATATCCTTAATCAGATCAGATTTTTCATTGTGAATTTGTCTCGATTTTTACTCTCCTGTGCTTTCTCAGTCAAAACCAACCACATTAGTGTCCACAATGCTGCTGCGGCACCTCAAAATCTTAAAACTGTCGCTCACTTTGCCCTCTGACCAAGTTCCATACTTGTGTCCTTAGCCAAGACACTTTATCCACCTTGTCTAGTATGAATGTAGTGTGTGCGTGAGTGACTGATGGTGGTCAGAGGGGCTAATGGTACAGATTGGCAGCCTCACTTCCGTCATTCTACCCCAGGGCAGCTGTGGCATACTATCACTGACTGTGGAGTGAATGAATGACTAGAGTGTAGCTCCTTTGAGAAGCTCGATAAGCCTGTAAAGTGCTTCACAAGAGTGAGACATTAGTGTTAATGGGCTTATTATAGTGTTTTGAATATCTGTGTTTGTGTATGACCTGAATCATCCATTGTTATGCATACTGTATGTTGGTGTTTTTATTCATCACTTTACTCAATATCCATTTACTGTCTACATCATATTTAGACTATTAAAGTGGTGGCAAAAGACTTTTTTATGTAGCTGAGCAAAATCTGTTTCCCCAGTACACATATATTGTATAAACAGCTCATGAGGTCAAAATGAGACCACTGTGTGCTGTCCACATCTAATTATAGTGCGTTTTATCCTCCAAGAATCAAGTGTGTCGTTAGCATGCTAGTTGTTCTTCACAAGTTGTAAAACACGCTTCACTTTGGGCCAATACGAAGCATTTAAAGTAAACTACTTCTGTTCGTCTTGTAAAATATGGTACAACATGTTTAAGTAGCCGATTAGTCTTAGCCTAGTTGACTTGTTGCCATGACTCCCACTTCTTTTTACCTTTGCCCCTTTTCACAATAGACCCATTACTATCAGCAACGTGTTTATTTACTTGGACACAACCACGCCACAATTCCCCGTACTCCATCTTTAAGTGGTGCTAATTGAGAGCTGTGACAGTGATAGGACCGGTGACCTTCTCGTCACTTCCGTCCTCTTACAAAGACCAACATAATAATACGCGCGGTTAAGTCTACGTACGTGGCACCTTCAGATGTAATGGCCCCGTTTCTGTCCTTCCAGCATCTCGAAAAGGTGACGAAAAACAATTTATTACTCCGCCATCGCAGTTCCATTGTTGCGTGCATGGAGAGGCGTGTAATTTGGAGTCTTTTATGGTGAAAATAGGTGTTTTTAAGCAGGGCAGTGAGGAGTGTCAGGCCGCTAAGTACATGTTTGTGTGCTCTGTATTAGAAAAGATGGACGGGGTCAAAGGTCAAGCAGATGTAGAGAGATAGGCTCATGCAGAAAAGAGAAACATGTAGAATTATCAGAAGAATGTCTTTGTTATGTTGGTGAGACAAAACGCGTTGGATGGTAAATAAGAACAATAGAACGTTATAGGCTGATCCTTATAATATGTTAACTGTAATATTTATGTTATATTTAAGTGTTTTTCTACCTGCACTGGACACTAAAAGCACTCCACCTCAAGGATCCACTCAATCACTCACACATATGTTAAAGGAAAGTGAGCAGTATGCTAGCAGGCACAAGAATTGGACCCTCAACTGGATCTAGTTTTTCACAACGTGGTACCTATATTTAACCAGTATTTCATGTTTCTTATTCAGATGAAGATGGTAAACTTTGCATTCTGTTCCGGTGTCCCGGGGCAAGACACTTCTTCCACAATTTGCACATTAACAAGTAACAGCATAAGGTGCTAATTAACAACATCCTTGAATGTGATATTTTGTATCATTTGTGCATGCTGTTGTTGTGTCTTTAAGCAAGACACTTTAACTTTGCCAGCAAGATGAATTCTCAAAATTTTTGTGAGTTCACAAACTCTTGAGAATGTTCCACTGTTGTGACACTTTAACTAGTCAGAGTGAATTATTTGGTTGAACCCTTCGATCATTGGTTCCAATCCCTTTCAGTGAGAGCCATCCCAGATTTTCAGGACTACACATATCAGTCTGGTGAGAGCCAGGTTAACTTCACCTTGCCCAGTGTAAATGTGATCTTTGGCGTCTTGAAATAAATAAAAGTTATTTTCATCATAGAAAATAAATAAATAAATAGACAGATAGATACAGATGGACACATCTGCAGTCTGCCCTTCACTGTGGTTTTCCTCAAGGTTTCTCTTTTTCCCCACTGGGTTTTTTTTTGTTTTTTTTTTCCCTTGCCAAGAAGGAGGGTCTAGGGACAGGGGGCGCTCTGGGGCAGTTCTCCATTTGCTTGTTTTCGGATGATTAATTTGCTTGTCATGTTCAGCCCTAACAGGCGATTGCTGTTGTGATTTTTGGTTTCACAAAAATAAATTGAACTGAATAATAGCAATTAAGAATTTTTTTTATAACAAAATTGTATTCACAATTAGAAAAAAAAAAATCAAATAAGTGTTACAGCAGCTCACAAAAATGACACAATCTTGGATAATCAGTGTATTCCAACAAAAACCTCCACAAACTCAATTTCTACATAGCAACTATTGTGGATAATGTTCAACCAGACGACACTTGTGTGTTAGCCAAAGTTCCCTTCTTTCATCTCTCCAAATCCCCTTATTTGGTTTGATACAAAGGCCAGTGCAGAATGGAGCCTGGTGGGGGGCACTGGAGTGGGGAGGGGTAAGGATGCCACTTAAACCCCAAAAACCCTCTGTTTAAAACCCTCAACATATGTAGTCTGGTCTGGCACAGTTTCAGTCTCAAGCAGGCTTTTGTAATGTCATTAGCGTAGCATTAGCTTGTTGTTTGTTACAGTAAAGGGGTTTGGGGGTACCTGGGGTGCACAAGCTGTACACTGTATGCTTAGGGTGCTACGGGAGCCTCAAAGGGTCAAACTGCACAAGAGGATTGGATGGTTTAAAACGGGACATTTTAATTAATTAGATTTCACTCTACATTTGTTACTGCAAAGCACAAGGTTATCTGAGGTGAGTTTTCCTTATTACCCTGTTATTAGTCTTTGGCATGGGGCATTAGTGCAGTGTGTTGAGTCCTATCCCACAAAAACACACCTGGAGTTGTGTTTTTTTCATTCACACATGCTTGAATAATACTACATTATTGAGCTGTCTACATCTCCAGAGCTCAAAATGCTCTGTTCCACCTTGTGATGCCATATAGTGGTAGCTTTCAAGTTAACAGCTACATTTTACCTTTTGTTTTGTAGAGATTGGCAATTCCAGGGCTGAAATCATCATTCTAGTGAAGGAGTACAGAGTTTAAAAGCACAGTGGAGTACTTCTTGTAACTGTATGTAGTTTTCAGTTTGAGAGAAGAACTCAGCCTAAGTATGCAGGGTTTGTGTGTTAAATGTGTGAATGAAACAAAACAGAACTCCATGTATGTTTCTGAAGAGGAAACATTATAACAAAGACAAGAAAATTGCCTAAAAGGGGAATTTAAAATCTTACTGAATTACCACCTAATGATGTCACAGGTGGAACTGAGCATTTTGAGTGGGAGATGGCCTAAAAAGACAAGGTTGCTCAAACATGTATGAATAAAACTAAATACAACTTAAAGGCAGTGAACCTGACTTTACTGTCTTAATACACTTAATACATGGAAATTCACTCCGGTGACTCTATAACACAGACTGTATATATAAATAGACATAGCTAACGTGCTAGCTGCATCCAAACAGGAAGTGCTCATGGGCGTGCTTCCAGCTCCATCGACTCTGGCTCCAATTCATTTTACATTGAAAAATTGTCACCCCTCTCTCTGTAACTGCTGCAGGGAGCCTCGTTATTTTAGTCTTAAAATGTTTGTATTGACCAGCTCATGATCCTGGTGTTTTTATTTTGCTATTTCGTCCATAAATTAAGATGCGAACATAAATAACAGACAAATCAGGCGTCTTATTTCCCTGAGGTCGCTCCCACTAGCATTAGCACCCTGCTAAACCCGGGGAGGGGCGTTACCTTCAACAGCCTCACTCCTGATTGGCTCTTTGGTTGCTATGATACTCACGGCCAGGCCAAATATGAAACTCAGCTCCAAATTCACCCCTATAACCGCTCTAGCCTCGATGAGCTTAATTTGACTGGAGCTGAACCCCGTGGGTGACAGCACACTGCCTTAGTCCACTTTGTTATACATTCTATGGTCTATCAGCACTTTTCCCAACTTTCAGGGGATTCTCGGACAATAAAATGCTGTAAAACGATGAAATACCAATGCTGATTTCGTCAAATGTATTTTGAAAGCAGTTACGACAAGGAAGATCTGAACCGCCATCTATCAATCAGCAATGTGCAGCAATCCAAGAAAATCCCCAGCCCATCCACTCCTAACCCATGGCTGACCTTGTGCCTAAAAGCAGACACATTCAAATAGAAGGAGGAAGTGAACCACGGGACATTTGAAGAAGACAGACACTATAGCGTATTATCCCAGTCACCAGGCGGAATAATGGCCCCCGTGCACCAAAAAGCCCCCGCGTACCCTGCTCTCCACTCTCTCCTCGCCATCCAACTCTGATGCGCTCAAAGAGAGTCAGGGGTAATCGACTAACCTACCCCAGTGACCCGAAACAGTCGCCCTCCCGGAAACCCCCCTGGAGACCCCCGCAGAGCAAACACGACGGGGACATTAACCACTCGCGCGCATTTTTAACCATTATCCTAAATGGCTAGGACTGCTCTTTTCTCCCTCCATAAGGTCTGAGCCATTGAACAAACTCAAATGATAATCCGTCAATTTATTTCTACTTAGCCGTGGTGAATAATAGGGCGATATGAGCGTGAGGTAAAGAGTGTCTGGAGAGAAGGAGAGTTTGGGACAAAGTGTTAGGCCTTAAGGTTTTCAGTTTGGTTTTCACACAAGATGAAACAGCGGATAGAGGAATGTGTATATATTTAAAGGTCATGTATGTAAATTGTGAACTTGAGTGAAATTTGAATTGTCCTAAAGAGTATGTTGTAGTAAGTATGAAATAACAATTGGTGGAAAGCAATTGTTCTGGGTACCTTTAAAGAGGCGGTATTACAGTTCTATGGACACAATTTTATATTTAGATCACCATGTTACATTTTATTGTTTTGAAAATGCTATATTCGCTCAAAATGTATGAACACGTTTAATAAGTTTCATTTTCATTTTTGATGGTCTAAGTCCCTCCCTTTGCTCCTTGCATCACTCCCCCTTCAGAACGTTATCATAAAACAATCAGCTAGGATTTGGCTAATGAAACTACTGCACATCACATCAGGTTTGTGAAGTTGTAGTGTATCGTTTTGTATCATGCTTTTACATATTTATGGAGACTTGTCGTGTGGGAGCATGGGTGATGTAGGCTTGTCGGCTGAGCATTGTACAGAATCTTACAGCTAACCGTGAGGAGGGTTCAAATAGGGCCTGAGAGAGATCGCTAAATTACTGGAACATGTTTTTGGCATGGCATGTTTTTGATGAGGGGACATTATAACATGGTGGAAAGCTCCAAAAAGTCAAATTTGCATAATACCGTCTCTTTAAAACCATGACTCCTTTATCTTTCCTGTATTATCCAAAAAAGTACATTGTATAAATAGCAATTTGTGGAAAAGAACTGGACTGGGTACCTTAAGATAATAACCTTTCAAAAATGTATGTTTCACCACACATTGTATCAAATATGTGATAAGTGCACTAATAATCTAGCCCAACATATGTTTATCTTTGCTTATATCTCAGTAACTGCCAGTCACCATGCAACGCTTAGCTTAGCCTAGCTTCTTACCTCAACCTTGTACAATTTAACATTGTTAGTGTTAAATGAGTGCAGTCCCTTTTTATAAAACATTTAAATATGTTTCTTGTTTTAAATCAGCTGATAAACCTTGGACCTGGAAGTGACACCAGGCTTAATAACCCTATAGTCTGAATCATGGGGCATAATTCCTCGGTATTTGTTTGATCTGATATTTTATTTCCCTTGCCGACACACTACGTCAGCACTGCTCTTTTAATGTCCTCTACTTCTGGCTGAGTGCTCTGGTTTGGTCACATGACGTCGCGGGGCACTGTGCCAGGTCCATTGTGCCAAGTCCATTGTTACTGTAAATACTCCAGGCCCGCACACTGGCCCCTGAGGAACACCCGTATAATTGTAGCTTTTTATATGAATCCTGTGCAACATGTGAACTCAGTCTGCCCCTGCTCTGTTCCGGTCCCACGTGGGAAGATAATGCACTGCTGAGACCTCTTTATGGATTTCTATTGAATTTAATAAATCAGTTACACAGATTTACACAGTAAGAACGGCTATCTTCTATTACAGATTGCAAGGCGTTGTATTTCTAATTGGAGTATATGGCATGGAACAGTGGCTTTCAAACTGTTTACACCAAGTACCACCACCACCTGGCTTTCCAAGTACCACCAGATCAAAACCCGGACTACATCAGGTCTAAAGCATGGTCTAAAATGAGACTAAACCAAGTCTAAAAAAGACCAATGGATAAGGTAGTTGTAAATAAAGATTAATTCTAAGGAACACAAAAAGATTAATATAATCGTCTAACAAGTACTTCAACTGCAGAGGTTCCCACATACCAAAGGCAGCCCGTGTACACATAACCCCAGTTTGAGAAACACTGGCATAGAGTGTATATACATTACAAATTTACATTGTGTGAAATCTCTTGGAATCTATTTTGTAGAGGTTATATTTGCTAATTTTAGATCATTTCATTGCACATACACAGTAACAAAGCAGTTCAGAACAACCACCGCTATTACTTGTTGAGTTTTAGACAATATTACTACAATACTTTTTTTTTTTTTTTTTTCTACCATGCTGCCTCATCAAAAACATGCCTGAAGAGGTCATCCATGCATGTTTGAGTAGTTTTGTGTTCTTTCCTGGTCCCTTACACGCTGTGGCTTTAAGTAGTAGGAAACTGGAGCACTGTGGAATAACTCCAGACACAGGGGGAATATGCAAACCAAGAAACTAATCGAAGGCCTTCTTACTGTGACGCAAGATAACCATAAAGTACTACAACTGTTCTAGCTACTATTATCTTTGTAGTACTTCTACTTAAAGTGCATATGAAGGGTAGACTACTCCATCCATCCATTTTCTTCCGCTTATCCAGGGCCAGGTCGCGGGGGCAGCAGTCTAAGCAGGGACTCCCAGACTTCCCTCACCCCAGACACATGTTCCCCAAGGTGTTCCCAGGCCAGACGAGAGGCACAGTCCCTCCAGCGTGTCCTAAGTCTTCCCCAGGGCCTCCTCCCGGTGGGACATGCCCAGAACACTGCCCCAGGGAGGTGTCCAGGAGGCCTCCTGAACAGATCCCTGAGCAACCTCAACTGGGTCCTCTTGACTAGACTACTAGTTAAGGTTTTACTAAAAAAAATTGCCTAGTCTTTTCTAATTTTGTACTTTTTTTGAAGGTTAAAATATTACTTCCTGGTTGGACATGGTACACAGTTAATTCCATAACTGGTACCTCGCAAATATAATGAGACCAAAACCTGTCTCAATTATAACAGTTACAATTTGACAAATGAAAATAAATAACCTTTATTTCATTAACTCAATGTTTAAACTGCCAAAAAAAAAAAAAAAAAATTCTGTGTTGTTGACATAAGTAGAGGTATTACATTTGAGAACTCATTGCTACTTCCTATATTTTCCAACTTTCTCTTTTCTACTTTTCTTCACAAACTGCCACTTAACTGATGTAAAATTATGATGAATATTTATCTCACCGAACAAAGATATACTTAAAAAAAGATATTAAAGGTCCTATATTACACAAAATTGACTCTTGTGAGCTTTAAGTCATGTTATAATGTTGTTACCTCCTCAAAAACAGACCCGGAGTCGTGTTTTGTTTCATTCACACATGTTTGAGTGACCCTGTATTATCAGTCTGTACATCTCCAAAACTCAAAATGCTCTGTTCCACCTTGTGATGTGGACAAGGTGTGGACAAGGTGGAGTGTTTCCTGTCTGAAAGAAGAACCCAGCCTAAATATGCAGGATTTGTGTGTGAAACGTGTGAATGAAACAAAACACAACTCCAGGTATGTTTGTGATGAGGAAACAACATTATAATAAATCAGAAAATGACGTAATATGGGCCCTTTAATCTGTCAAATGCAGTTTAACACAAATGAATTCCCACTTCCTTGTAAATTTAACTTTTTTGCAGCCGTACAATCCCGTGATTCCTCATTGTTACTGTCAGACGCTGTAGTTAAATGTTATGATATAAATACCGTTGCACTCTTGACTCCAGGAAGCCGTATCCGGAGGTCGGGACTTTTGCTGTAGATTTACGGTAAACGTGCTCACACATCCCGCTATCTCTCCTCTGTTCAGCCTTCAGGTTTCGGCGCCTCTAATTTTAAAGGTGGAAATCGCACTTTCGGACATGTCCCGGCTAGGGTTGATTTGCACCCTGTCCACCGGCACAGCTGTCCGTCCTCGAGATGTCTGGGGGCGAGACGCAGCGCTTTATTAAAACGTGTGAATGTAGGAAAAAAAGAAGTGAGACACGCGAGCTGTCTTCATAAGAGATGGAGGAAGAGTAATGTGTTGGACAAGGAAATGAGTGGATAGTGGACTAAGAAATAAAATAAGTATATACAGTACCACTTAAAATAAAGTTTGTTAGTAGATACTTATAGTGGTATCTCCAGTAGGTACATAGACCGATACTTGCAGTGATACTTATTGGTACTACTTACAGTGGTAGTTAGTAATACGTATATCGGTGCTAATAGTGTGTGATAGTTGGAGTGATACTTACATACTCATACTCATTCATGGTACTTCTAATCATACGTATACTAGTAATTATAGTGCTATCTATAGTGTTGCTAAGTGTCAGTATAAATATGATTACAAGTACCACAAATTACCACTGTAGTATCACTATCACTGTAAGTCCCACTGCCAGTACCAATACAAGTACTGCTGACAACCTCAAAGTAATACAATAAGCACCATTAAATATCACTATAAGTATTGGTGTAAGTACTACTGTAACTACTACTGAAAGTACTAATAAAAGTACCACTATCTACCACTGTAAGTAATACCTTAAGTACCACCAAGTATCACTATAAGTACCATTCCAAGTAGCACAGTAACTACAACTGAATTTGCCACTTTTAAGTATCTACGACTAAGTTCCACCTTAACTAACTTAAGTAACTGACCTTATTTTAAAGTGCTATCGTACATACAAATAAAGTAATATAACATAAGAGTGAATTACTGAAATTATAATAGCTAAAGCATTATTTTAAAACAACACTGTGTAACTTTCTGGAGGTGGCTCATCACCTCTTTGCTTTGATGGAAATAAAACAATAAATCATACATTAGAACATTTCACTTCATGGAGATAGATATACATGCCATAATGTGGAAGGTTATAATTCAATTCAATTCATTTTGTTTTTGTAACGCCCAAAATCACAACAACAGTTGTCTCGAAGGGCGTTCATGTTTTGGTTGATGGGGGAAACCGGAGTACCCGGAGGAAACCCATCCAGACACGGGGAGAAACAAAACAACAAAGGAATAGCCAAAGGAACAACAGCAACGAGCAGGAGGATGTCCACCTCTGGGTCAAGTAAGAGTCAGGTTTGTGGAGATGCAAGCTCGCTCACAGTAGAGATGTTTTTTCAGTGCAATAAATTTTAATGTAATTTTTGTCTAACGATTACATGATGGGGCTTTGAGATGTAGAGATGAGCAAGTGACTCCTCATAGTTGTGAGTTCGCTCTCCGTAAGAATGCTTTTTTTTCCCTTTCTTTTTAATGCCATATTGAAGAACATTTCAAGCATCTTCATGGAGACAAGCAGGTGGACTCCCTTCAGAAAATGTATTATTTAACCATATAGCAACCGATAACATAATAACTGCCATAACATAATAACTACGGTGAGTGAACAACGTAATAACGGGTTTTCCAATAATGTGCCACCAAGGGAAAGATTTGGCTTTTCCGAGTGCCACCAGATATAAACCAGGCCTATAACAGAACTATACCAGGTCTAATCTAGGGTTAAACCAGGTTTTGGAAGTGGGCTACATCATTTCCACTGTAGTTCTAAACAAAACAAAAAATGCCCAGAGGAGGCCAAAAAGTAAATAACTCTAAATAAGGCAAATCACAAAGTGCAGAGGCGCCTGAAGGAGCTTATGTACCACCAGATGTACATGTACCATAGTTTGAGAAACACTGTAACACTGTAATAAGACGTTAGATTATGGTTATTGTATCTTTGGCCTGACAAGGAAATTATTATGATTATTATGATTATTATGATGATGATGATGATGATTATTATTATTATTATTATTATTATTATTAATATTATTACTATTATTATTATTATTATTATTGTTGTTATTATTATTATTAGTAGTAGTAGTAGTAGTAGTAGTAGTAGTAGTAGTTTTGCGTTGTTTTTTTAAATTTTTTTATTGTGTCTTGCATAGAAAAAATGACAAACCCTTTAATGGGCTTATAAGACACTTTTAACAAAATACAATAGGCCAGACATGTGTTACAAAAACCAACAGACTCATTTAAACTAACGCATCTGCTGCTTCTTCCAGACTTTACAGAGGAATGATGCCAACTTATAAACATTAGAATTAAACAACCATTTCATCTTGTTGTCGTCATTACACCAGAACAAATCAGGGCATTGGGTGAACATTTCATCAAATAAAGGATTTCTAAATTCATCATAAAATAGACAATACAACAAAAAATGAGCTTCACTTTCCACCTCTCCCAACTCACATAAACCACAAAATCTTTTTTCTTCAGGGGCTTGAGAAAACTTCCCCGTTTCTGCATCTAGGGGAAGGATCCCTGTCACAACCTTGCCTCAACAATCTTTGACTCCTGCTCAAATTTGCTCTGACATAAAATTCAGTCTTAAACGTATCTTTAATTGAATATATGTTTGCAACTTGAGTTTAGCCAAGATCCCATTCAGCCACTGCTCTTCATAATTGGACACCAGTTTTGCTCTTATTCTGTTGACGCTGGATGGCAAATTGTTGTGCAATACAATTATCAGGTAGATTAATAGTAGTAGTAGTAGTAGTAGTATTACATTAGTGGCCTATTACATTATGGGCTTATTACATTTAAAATTGACCAAAATTATTACATTATTGGCTGTTACTATGTTATCATTTGCTATGGACCACAATCAGATTTAGTTTTTGTCTTTTACTGAGGCAAATCTTAAAATAAAAGATGGGGAATGTATATAAGACTGACGAGGCGAAAAAAAAAAACAAAAAAAAAAAACTTGCTCCCAATCTGCCAAGTATCAAAAGAACCTGATGTTAGAATCAAAGACAAAGACTCCCTCGACTCTGGCTACTGACTATATAGAAAGAAACATAATTACACACAGGCAGAAGCGGGCCCAGAATGCCTGATTAATATTCTAATGTTTAAGAGGCGTCTCATCTTCTGACAGCCCCCGTGTAAGGCTGTGGTTTAGCTCAGACTGAAGGAAAAACAAGAAAATTCCCTGTGGTGCATGAAACAAAAATGAGATCGTAATGGAGCCGACACTGACTTACAAGTGCACGCTGTTGTTATGTCCATCGATGAGACACTTCACCCATCTTTTTATGTAAATGTGGAGTGTGGGTGATCAGTGGTGGTAAGAGAATGGCAGCCGCATCTCTGATATACGTGACATTAATTAGCTGGGGACCATTTGAAGATCTGATATCGCACAAAAACATGTTATAATGTTGTGTTAATGTTGAGTTATGGTTTGCTTCATTCACACAAGTTTGAGTATCCCTTTATTATTCGATTGTCTACATCTCCAAAGCTCAAAATACTGATGATGAAGTGATGTCATGAAGTGGTAGTTTTCAAGTTAACAGCTCCTTTAACCTTTATTTAAGCAGAGATTGGCAATTCCTGGGTTGAAATGATCCAAATGATTCTAGTGAAGGAGAGTTTAAAAACACAGTGGAGCACTTCCTGTATCGCCACATGACATCACAAGGTGGAACAGAGCGTTTTCTGTTTGAGAGAAAAACTCAGCCTAAATATGGAGGATTTGTGTGTTAAAAAAAAATGAAACGAAGCAGAACTCCAGGAAACATCATTATAACATAGATCAGAAATGAGCGTAAAGGAAACAATAGATATGAAAATAATAATTATGTTTAATCTTAAATACAGGTTTCTTCACCAGTTTTAATTGATTGATTTGTTAAACTGTTGGTAATAGCAAAACCGTATCAGGAAAAGCGCAGGAAGAGACATTAGGAACCCGCTTTCTTTCCAGTAGAAGGCTCATCCCTTGCTTCTTGGGCAAAGAACATTACACAAATTGCCCATTCTAATAATAATGCCTTAAACTTATAATGTGCTTTACAGACTTTGACAGCTGGGGCAAACTGCCAGAAGCGAGTCTGCTAATCTACACCGCCGGCCCCTCTGACCACCTACCAACGCTCACGCACACACCGCATTCATAACAACACAGCGTCCGGTTTAAAATGGAACTACCACGAGACCGATTTGATAAAAGGAGGAAAGAAATCTGTGTGGAGAAGTTTAAAAAATGACAAATCCGTGTGTTTTTTTTATCTCCGCTCTGAGATGGAACAACGCCTCTTTAAAGCGTACATGCTCCAGCCTTTTCCCCTTCGTGCATTTGATTAGAGCCGTGTTCTAATTTCACCGTCAAATCCCACCAGCTCCCTCCAGCGCGATGATACCGTCTACCCCCCGGCGCGTATAAGGAGAGCAGCCTTATTCCCGCGCGCCTCCCTAACTCCTAATTCATTTGGAGAGCTCGCAATTAGAAAAAAAGCCTTCTAAATTACTGTATCACACATAACAGCGTAATTAAATTAATATTGGATGTAATAATTGCTTTGTGGATTCTCATTTTTCATACACACATCTGCTTTGTTGCCCAAACCATTAGCATTTGTCTGGCGTAATTAACAATTCGCTAATGACATTTTTTTTTGTTCAATTCAGCCGCTGTCTATGAGCGTCGACTTGGCGTTTTTTGAATACCGCTTAGGCATGCAAATTCCACAAATATATAACATCTCGAGACGCGTTAAAAGGCCGTTGTCAGTGCGGGATTTTTTACGATCGTCTCAGGGCAGAGTCGTTTAGCCGCGAGAGAACGTGAACTTTAAAGGAAAGGTGGAAAAGTTGCTACGTTTTAATGACGGAAGGTTGAAAATTCTCGGAGGTGCCAAGAAAGGTACATTACTCTCAATATGAAGGCTAATATATCCCGGCGCTGGTGAAAAATAGCTACATTTGTCTAATGCATGTCGTGGAACTGGCTTAATTCTGAAAGATGGTGCTGTCCGATGGTTTCATTCACTTTCCACCAAGGACACGAGTCTTTACCACTACTTTAACACTATGGTTTTATGAGCAGTGAACGCTTAGCTGAATGTGTAAGCAACTACCAGCAAGAAGTACAGCGATTAGCTTCTATAGCCAAATTACACACGATATTTTAGATGTTGAGGAACCAAAAACAAAATTCTCATGCTGCAGAATCCTAGTAAGCAGAGGTCACTATGAAAAATAAAAAAATAACCCAAAAAAACAACTATAATGAAGTGTAAGATATGCTTTGCTTCTCGGTGGTACAGTAGCTAAAACTGCAGTATTATGACAAAGCCTTTAAGGACACGTTTGACAGAAAAAAAAAAAAAAAAAAAAGATTGAATTTTCCCAGGATTGTTGCATCACAGGTAGAAACTCTGTACTGTTTTTAAGTCCATAATCATCACCAAACTCGTTCAAAACATTTCTGCATCTCTGGGTATAAGCATTAATAACTTTTTTTTTTTTTTTTTTCGCTTTCATGTCAGTAGATGGAGCTCTACACCAGATACCAGTGTGGAGAGTGTCCAAGCTCGAGAATAAGATCTTGTTCTGGTTAATTAAGGTGCAAAACATTACAGTAGATGCTAAATCAGTGGTACTCAAAAGCATGTTTAAAGGTCAATAATGATACAAAGTACTGCAATCAGTTTATACACGCTTAAAGCTAGCATACTAACAAGCACTTCCTGAATATCAGACAATAAAGCAGCTTCTAATTAGATGCAGACAGCACGCCACAGACATATGTTGACCTCAAGAACTGATAATATAATATATCTGCACTCGGGCAAGACACATTTTACTCATACAGTACAATGGGAAAACTCAGGTCAAGAGTCTTAAATTAGAATTGACAAAATATCAAACCCCATCACACAATCATCGGATCTTGACAACTTTGATTTCCATATATTTGTCATTTCCTGGTTGCAGCGTCACCATCAACCTTATTCGATCACTACCTCCTCAGTCAATATCTGTCACTGAGAGCTGGCAGTTCAAACCTCCTCTAGAGTTCCTGACTGCGTTCTTGTAGATAACCCTGCGTATTTGCCCTGACAACAGCATCAGTGTGTACCAACGCGGAGCAGAGTGCAAGCTAGCTGACAGGTGAAGCTCCGGTCCTGTCCCCCTGCCAGGACTGTCACTCCTGATGAAAATGTCCCCCAGTTATCAGCCTGTGTAATTGCAGGGATGTTTGGTTAGCAGATTAAGGCGCTGGAAGACTCGGCGTGCTGGTGCAGATTGGACAAACATGGACGAGTGTAGCGAGACCTGTCCAAGAACTCCCTTGACGAGCTGCAGTCAGTGGGGAGAGGGAGGGAGATGGACTGGACCAGCTGATAATGGTGGTGGATCTTGGATGAATTGAACGATGTAGACTTGTTTGAAATCCACTTTGTTTTGCATCTTGAGGTGAAATGTGATGAACAGGACTAGTTCGTTTGCAGTGGTCCGGTAATTCCTCACTTACCTTATGCATTCAGAGCATCCTAATCATTCCCTACGAACAGTTTATATGCGCTTTTTTACAATGCTTTGAGAGGTTTCCACAAGCCTACAAAACATATTACAAGGGCATTATTAATATTATTAAAAATGTCTCATTAAAAACATGTAAATCCACTGTTTTACTACAGCAGCTCAGTTGGTATTGTGTGTTTTCCGCTGATCTGAAGGTTGGCGTTTCGTATCCCAATTGATATAAACATCACTGGTTGAACGGACAGATCTACTGACAGATCAGGTTGGCGGTGCGATTCTAACTCCCACAGATGAATGCTGTCGTTGTGTCCTTGGGCAAGGCACTTAACTTGACCAAGTGTCTGTGTACACTGGTGTATGAAGTGGTTCCTTGATGTGAAGTGCTTTGAAGGTGGAAACACACTACATAAATGTGGCCTTAGATCAGTAATTCGACTTAAAGGACAAAATGTATTAATAACCTGATAAGAAAGCATAATATGTCTTCTTTAAATTCTCTTATTTTCCATGAAGAACAAATGAAAAAAATCTTTTACAACATCAAAACCTCTCTGGTCCGCGCGCTCCACTTTCTCCGGTCTTGCGTTAGCGCGAAAAGATTTTACCCGTGCACTTCCCATTTAAACACACATTAAACGGTCAAGTATGCAATCATTCTGTCATCTCCACAACGCTTGGGTCATTTCAGATCATTTTCATCCCACAATCGGCACTTTACCATAAGAACGCATTAGTTGGCTACTGTATGTACGCCGGCTCTTTTGTGGCCCGATCTCCTCACGGGTTGACAGGCTATATTTGAGACGACCGCATTCCCCCTCCCTGTCTCCGAGGGTGGTATCCCATCAGCATTCCCGCCTCCGCCGCCACAATACCGGGCTCCCATCCACACTATTAAGACCCATTTCCATCCCTCGTCTTTTTTTGGCCTCGGAGCTTTTATTCCGCCATTCTTGCCTCTTTTCTTTGCGCTGTCGTCGGCCCCGCGCGGAGGAGGAGTGACGGGCCAGGCTGGAGGTTCATGTTTGATACTGTCAGATGGGCCGGAAAATTAAAAACCCAATTAAAGTGGCAGCGTGGGGGTCAGCTCGTCTGCATATCAAAAGCCCTCCTCTGGCTACCGCGCGCAAATTATATCCGTTAGCGGCGCACTTAGCTTAGGCAGCAGCAGCACTTAGTTAGGCAGGAGTGAGGGCTTTGTCGTGAGGATTCCCCTTCATGTGGAAAGCTCTCTTAACTGTTCATGCGCTGGAACTCAGCCATAAGAGCTCTTATTTTAAAACAATATATATTTTAAGGACATGAGAAAGAACCTTCAGGGAGGTTTTGGCAAAAGACATTTGTTAGCTATGTCAACATTACCGACTTTGCTCTCGCGTAGCACTAACTACTCCGATTCCGATACCATGATACTTAAAAAAAACACTATTTAGATGATAGAATCTGATTTTCAACATTAAATCATAGTACTTTCTTTTATATTCCCATGGGGCCTTGTATCTGTATCATCCCTCAGTCGTCCAAGTAGGTTCCTTAGTGGTCCATGGGTGTATACTAGTCTATGTGGTCTCAATATCATTCTAAAGATATTCAGAAAAGGTTCATTTCTTTCCCGTGAATATGACCTTTTGAGTATCGATACCTGCTCAAATGAGTATCTGGTACAGCTCTCTTTAGTCCTGTGAATGTGACCTTTTAAGTATAAATACCTGCTGAAATATATCTAGTTTTGGTATTAGTTTTAGAATCTGTTAGTATCTGATTTTCGATTTTACTTTTTACAGCCTTACTTTAGAGTATTGTAGACTTTGTGAGATATCTGAGGCTAATCGTTTCACTTTTTGAGGGTTGCAGGGGTTCGATGTATTGCATATATGTATGAATAAACAGACTAATGGATTTGACTTTGAAATACACAGTAAAATGAACTTTGATGATATGAACATTACAGATTAGATGATACAACCACAAAGCAATGGCTAAAGGAGAAATCTTTAACAACTAAAGAATAGCTAAAAACAGTCCTCAGACACGAAGGCATGGAAGAAATCTATTTTGTGCGAGTTGGAGCTCATGAATGTCTCGACGAGCAGACCTCCTCAGAGAAATTTTATGCCAGTTTTGGATGTCATCGCTCCATTTGTCTCCCCTGTCCTTGTACCATCTATATAAACCCTCCAGAATATGTGTGCACCAGTGTCTCAGGAGTCTAAGTTTGGTGCTCCATCACCGCAGAGAGTTGAGTGATTGCAGGGCTGATCTTGACCTCTCAGGCTTTGATGTCATGAGATCTTTTTGCAGTTTATTCAGTAGCCTAATGGTAATAATAGAAGAATTCTTGTTTAACTAATTGGGCTGAGTATGTTGCACTCATACGATCACATTTTATACCGTTCACGGCAGACAAATGAATACAATATTTATCTAAATGCAAAGCAGTTCTCTTTTAGTTTCTTTTTAAGTAACATTTATAACTGAGCATGCATAGCAACCGTTGCAGTTAATGTAATTGAAACTAAACATGCAACCCTTGATGATTTGATCTAGTTTTTGTGGAAAAGCCAGTACTCCCCTGACCTCCTCCTCCTCTGGATCTGCTTCACTCTTTTGTGTTCCCACTCTTCCCCACGATTCATTACTCCACACAGCATTAGAGCTGAGAGGAATGGGCCGGCGGTTAATGGCACGTCTCTGTCCAGAGCGTTCTTTCATATTCAGTTTAATGTTTGTGATAACAGGCCCTGTCCAGACAGCTGATTAAGCAGCAGAGTGGAATGATGCTAGCCTGCGCGCGGCGGCTAAATGCATGAGCAAACACATATGCATACAGCAGTGAGATCTTTATTGTTTCTAGATCGAGATTATATAAATATTTCCTGCTCTTTTTGCTCTTTGTGTGTATTGTGTCCATGGGCAACTCAAAAAGTCGCACTAATGTGTAATAGTTTCATGTTTTCGTTCTCTGTGGTGGTGTAGCGTGGACCTATTATAAAATGTCTCTTAAGCTTCAAGGAATGTATTTTTTTCACAATATCAGAAGTATTTTTTTTAGTTCATCACATAATGTATTGTGTTTAATTGTGACTTATTTTATTCATACTGGGTTGTCTCCATTTGACACAAAAATAGGTTCAATTTCAACTCTCCACTAGAGTTGTTCTGATCACTTCTGTGGTAAGCTGTGGAAACAATATGCTTTTTAACTTGTTAGCAGAGTGCATCAGGCGTCTGATTTAAGCATTCAGTTAGAAAGTGAGTTCTCCTCATACATACTCATCATATAAAAGAAAATAAAGTATGGACCTTAAATGTGCGCTCCGTAACATTTCCTAGAAAGCTGCCTTGCAACATGGCCAACTCCAACCCGGAGAGAATTGTCCTGGGAAACCTTGGCTCTTTTTTATATTTGGGAATGGTACATGTTTTTGTATGTGTTTGTACTGCCTTACTAAAAAAAAAACAACCTTTGAGTATGTTCTCGCAGTGTATTCTCACATGGGAACTGCAGGGGGAGCTCTATCGCTAATGATACTTAGTTTTGCTTAAAAACACCCGCCTCTCCACAGATCTAACCTGTAACGTGGTGTTGTAACTTAATGGCGTCACATGTTGCCTTCATGGTGATAGTTAGGATTAACGCCCTACTGTGGAGCATTCCAGGCAATGCAATTACATCTCCATAGGGAAGCAGCTTGACCAACCCTCCACCAAAAAACTACGTAATGTATCTTTAAAGAGCCACTAGCATACACAGTGTCCACAGAGTCCTGGTCATCTTCTGATCTGTTTGCACTAGTGAACCTGGAAAACTGACATTTGGCTTTTTCTAACCTCTCCTCTGCCCCCACTTTCCCGTCCCCATCTCCACCGGCCTCCACCCTCCTCTTTTAGCTCCATCTCATTTACATTTAATGACATGATAATACACATTAGCAGACGATTTCAAATAATTACAGCCTTTCAGTGTCGTTTTACCCTCACCTCTCTCCCCCAAAAGTGCGCCCGCCTTCCACATGCACCAATCTGGGCACAAAAAAACTTTCATATTTCTGATGACAATAATAGAAACGCTTTGCTCAAGAAACAATGCCTAATAATATGTCAGAGGACAAACCCCGAGCGACTGTGAAAATGGATCCGGGTGGAGCGGGTGCAGGGGTGGAGGGTGAGTGGGGTTGTGTGGTGGGCTAGTTTGCCGTCTTGCGAAATGTACACTATTACAGTGACAATGGATTTCTGTCTTTTTGTTGAATTTTGAAGTTTTTGAGACAAATTTTGACTCGTTGTGAGAGAATATCTAATGGAACCTGATTTTTTCCCAAGTATTTGAGCAAAAACTGAAAAACTCTTGCCCCAGAACAGATATATTGTGCTGTCTACATCTAATTGTCGTGTTTTATTGTCCAATAGTCAGCTAGTTGTTAGTGGAAAAACTACGCTCTGACTTCTGAGGGTTGTGAAAAGTATTTAGGATGCTTGTTCCTTGCTTGTTCCTTGCTCTCACAACCCCTTTGGCTCCTCGCTTGTATTCACATGCATATATTCTGGGTTCTGAGTGCACAGCTTTATAACACAAAGTGAATCTATTCTCATCCCAAGTGTTATTAAGCAACGGTTACAACTCTTTGGTATGAGTTCAGAATATTGAGCACCACAGTTTAATTTTAGGGATACATGTTATTTATAAGTCTGGCCAAAAATACATTTCTCCAATACTTTACGAGGATGTGAGTCTGGCCACTGGTGAATCTTCCCAAGTTCAAGCCAATCAGGGACAAGCATAGTCCATCTGTATCTAAACAAATATAGCTGCCTACGAGGAAAAAACTGTTTATCTGAAGTGAGAGAAGTTGGATTTTGCTTTAAATTACAGGTGACCAATGAGCTCCTTCGTTTCACACGTGTCACTCAGATAGACAAATCTGATTGGACGGTATTGTCTGAATCTGGCTTGAGGCGCAACAGAGGGATTTGGTACTAGACTGATATCCCCCTGTGTAAAACATATAAAGAGATATCACTCTGGACCTACGAGTCTGGTAAATCCAGAATAATTCTTTATAAACTCTTCTATACTTTATACTTCAAGTTTATTTCACAATGATGGGAAATAAACTCTACTAATGATACTAAAATGTCAATCTTGATTTCGATACTAAGGAATGGAGTCGATTCTGATTTTGATACCACGATGATAATAACAAACACTCTTTATTTAGACCAGGGGTGTCAAACACATTTTCACCGAGGGCCACATCAGCGAAATGGCTGCCATGAAAGGGCCAGATGTAAAATAAATGTAACTACTTTTTAAACTTGATAATTAACAGTTTCTGTATTTATTACTTATTCAAGTAACAAATATTGCCTATACATTTGCCTAGATGTAAAAATATGGCTGTGAAACTGTATTTCTTGATAAAAAATGACATTTTAAGACCATCGTACCTTTACCCTGTCGAGGGCCACATAAAATGATCTGGAGGGCCACATTTGGCCCGCGGGCCTTGAATTTGACACATGTGATTTAGACAATAGAATATGATCTTCAACATTAAATAATAGTACTTTCTTTTATACTCCCATGTGTCCTTATGTCTGTCAGTGGTCCAGGTAGGTTCCATAGTGGTCCCATGGGTGTACACTAGTCTATGTGTCTTATATTTGTTCTGATACAGCTCAAGATCATTCTAAAGTTATTAATGAAAGGTAAATTTCTATCCTGTGAATGTGAATTTTTTAGTATCGATACCTGCTTGAATGAGAATCTACTTTCGATACTAGTTTTAGTATAAATTAGTGTCTGATTTTTGATACTTTTGTCAACCCTAACACATACATTTGCCTTCAGGTTGCCCATGTCATATCTTGTATTTAACACAGTGCAATTTGACATGGCCACCCCACACACCACACATAACATGGCCGTGCTCATTGTTCTATATTCCCTCTCATAAAACCATATTATCTGAAGCAAAACACTATCAAACAATACACATTATAGAATTCAATTACTCTACGCTCCGTGGTCTAATGCGCGGCTTGTCTAATTACCATAACACAAGTCTATTTTTGCATTCCCATATCTGCATAATGTATACTTCCGAACAGCCTTGTCTTAATGTGAAACGGGATCAGCTCCGGTCTCTCCAATAACATTTTCCGAGGGGAGCGACCATGTGGAAGAACTAGCATGCCTTAGCCGGTGTCGCAGTCAATCTCTTCCCCCCTGTTGCACCGCGCTGGTCAAACAAATGGAAGCGGGCCACAGGGATGTAAGTAATTCTATGTAAATTAGGGTGTTAATGTTGTGTGTCGGACTGTTGATGATGGGGTCTCCCTCTGGTGGCCCGGAGTCACGAGGCGGAGAAATGAATAAACGTGGCAAACAGCAGACAGACTAAACCGGCCTCGTTTCTGCTCTGGGGGCTCGGAGAAGACGGCGTTAAATATAGCTGCGGGGCGATGCGCTTGGGTGGGAATACAAGCTTGAGTATAATGTTTTGGACATAACACTGAAACTATGTGTATATGATTATAAAGTATGTTTGATATAGGCTAGTTAAAGGTGCACTGAGAAACGTGTCACTTGCTTTGCCTGGAATGTCTTTGTAATCCCTCCGTCGTCCAGGTATGATTCATAGTAAAAAAAAATAAACAAAATATGTCAACTGGACAAAAAGTTGTAAGAGTAAAGACATTTCGCTGCTCATGGAATTAAACTTAGAAAGGTGGTATTAGGCAAAATCAACATTTTGGAGCTTTCTACCATTTTATAACATTGTTCCGTCATCAAAAACATGTCTGAAGAGGTTTTATGTCATCCAAGCATGTTTAAATAATCTAGTGATCTCTCCTATTCAAAAAACGTAGTAGTTAATCCGCTTGTCAATCACATCCTCTGGAATCAGGGAGACAGGACAAGTTTAATTGAAGCGTGTGGATTTCTGTACAGGATGGTAATGTGACGTTTGGGAGAACCAGATCGTTTTCTTTGTAATTTATATGCATTTTGATCTGAATTAACACTGAATCAACAAAAGAATGGCAACAGAAGCAGAGCAGGTGACACGAGTGAGAGCTTTGTGCACAAAAAACATATCTAGCATCATAATAATAGTTACTTAGATGATCATTTGAAAAGGTAAACAGTTTGAACTATTTTAAACATATCTGAAAATCGCCCATTTCTCCCTGTGATCAAGTTGTTATCTGTGTTTATTGTTAATATTAATTCTCACATTGGCTTCTGTCATATAAATAAATAGTAAAAGAACCAGTCTTTTGAACGGCTCTTTGAAACGAACAGATCCAAAAGATTCGGATCCCATAAAAGAGCCGAAAGTCCCATCACTTGTACAGGCACAGTAAACCTGAACCCTAGATATACTATAATAAGAAAGGTGTGCAAAGTAATTAATTTAGAAAAACAATGCACATGGGGGCCTATTTTGCCCCAGACACTGATGCAACAGTAGTGTAAACCGGGAGACGTGACCATCTCTGAATTTTGCCATGTAAACAGTGTTAGCTTTGACATATTTCTGCTGGGAAAAGTTAATAGTAATAATGCTCTACACTTGTGATGCACTTTACAGGGTTGTGAAATCCTCTCAAAGCTCTACAGTGTTATCATTATTCATCCACTCCACACTCAGTGGTCCTAAACTACCTTTACAATAGTTTCACCCAAAAACAACACCATAGCAGTGTTCGAATACAATGGCAATGTAATAACAATATAACTGTCAGTTTAGTCACATCCCCAAAATGTCCCAGATGGGCTCTCCCCGGGCGCCGGTTCTTGGGAGCAGAGGATTTACAGTGGATTTGGGCTACAGTCTCCTCCTCTGTGAATGAATCTGTGTATCTGTGCATACCATTAGGCCCGGGCTAATGAGACGCCCGCTCTCCCCAAAGAGCGCGTGATGGAGTGCCTGATGCCGCGGTGCATACATTACACAGGGAGGTTAAACGCTGCAACAGAGCCATGCATCACCCGCTGCAATTAACTGTCTACAGAAATCATGTGGAGTTTGGAAGATAGTGCTAAACTGCATTACATTTCAATTTTGCTGAAATGTTGACTAGTTTGACCATTTTAGTGGAGTTTACACTGAAAATGTGTTCCTGGCGCTTGCATTGCACCAATAAATGAAATTCGATTCTGTTTAGAGGGAATCACTTTGCATACGTCATCATTGGTTAAGGACTAAGCTCTGTCTATTCTATCTGTGCTTTAAAATTCTTCCTCTCACTCTTCATGCCTGGTAAATGCACAGTGATATCTGTATTTTTTTATACAGAGAGATCAACCTGGTCCCCACTGCCTCCGTCACCTCTCAAGCCAGATTCAAACATAATCGTCCAGTCGGATTTATTTATTTCAGTCACGAAGGTGCTCACTGGTCAACACCAACATTTAGAACGAAATCAAACTTCACAAACAGTTAAGAGTTAAGTGCTTCGCTCATTGATTTTCTTCTTTCTTTTTTCTCGTAAGCAGCCATATTTGTTTTGATATGGACTGAGCGAGGTCATTTCTCTACAAATTGGACTTGGAGATGTGGCGTGACCTGCTCGTCTCCATAGCAACAGATGTGTTTATTGCTATACAGTGGAGTGTTCCAGGTAAATCAATAACATATTTCCACAGAGGCAAGAAGGTGGCATACCTTCTGCCGGAAAAGTTACAATGTGCTCCTTTAAAGGTCCTGTATTACTCAAAATTGACTCTTGTGGGCTATAAGCAATGTTATAATGTTGTTACCTCCTCAAAAACTTTAATTCACATATGTTTGAGTAACCCCTTATTATTAGTCTGTCTACATCTCGAAAGCTCAAAATGCTCTGTTCCACCTTGTGATGTCATGTTAACAGCTACTTTTTACCTTTAATTCAGTAGAGATTTGCAATTCCAGGGGTGAAATCATCCAGATGATGCAAAACACAACTCCAGGTCTGTTTGTGATGAGGAAACAACATTATAACATAGATCAGAAAATAGTGTAATATCTGCCCTTTACGTACTTTCACTATGCTAAAAATGAAACTATAAATCTCAAATATGGCCTTGCACAGTACTTTTTTCACACAGTTTGCATTAGTGAACCATGTCGCCTTTTCTTATATATAGTTTCACCTTATCTTCCCTCCCTTTCTCTACCCCCTCAATCCTGTACTGCCAGAATTCCCATTATTCCCAACAGCATCAGCAACGACTTGATCATCACTTCTAATTGGTACATCATTTTCATAAACCCCTGTCACCTGTACGCTGCTTCCAATCCCAAGCTGGCCTACAACTCTACTACTCCTTCCCCAATATTCCTCCTGCTTTTAAATAAGACGCCGTGGGCAAAAACTGTGGCGGGTATCCCAGGTACGGTCGGCTTTGGGGTCCACTAGGGTGTAACGGACTTCTGCTCAAACGGTCTTCGTCGTTCTAATTAGCGCTCCCCCCTCCAGCTGTAACGAGACCGCTGACAGGGGAGTCGGCTATCCCTCGTGATATTTGCCGATGGATACCTGCGGGGGGAGACTGGGGCACCGTTCTTCATCCTGTCAGCCGTTCCAGGGCCAGCGCTGGGGCCTAATGAACCTGAAAACAAGAGGCTGTGTGGGGTAGAGTGGAGCGGGGAAGCCAGATGTGAGGGGAGCTGAAGAAGAGGAGGTTGGTTGGTAGTTGGAGGGTGGTGCCAGAGTATACAGTGGTGTGGCGGGGTGTTTGGGGATAATGAGATGGGCCGTAAAGGTGACACATAATGTAATAATGTCATGTAATGTATTGTGAAAGTAAAGCACAATAAAGTGACAATAATACAGGATACTTTGGTTCAGGTGGTGTTACAGCTTTGTATCTAGTCCATATATTTTTATGTGAAATGTCTGTGTTGTTAAAGATGGGTGGGATTAAATAAGTTCCTGCAGCTTTTTTTTAATTAATTGTTTTGTTTCTATTAGTATGAGCGTAGATGTGAAGATGAATGTTATTGACATTTGCTACAAGGATGTATTTTTCAGTTCCAGAGCAAAAGAAAGAAACATGTTCATCTGTCCAATACAAATACACAATATTATGACTAAAGGAACATTTCCATGGAGATAAGCATGAGCAGGCCAAATAAGCATTAGGTTTGTGGAGATGCAAGCCCGTTTTCTACATTTTTCAGTGCAATCAATGCAAACAAAATGAAAACAAAAACAAAATAACATGCTTTTATATTATGTTTTTGTCTAAAAAAATGACATGCTGTTGATGCTTCTTCATTACATAGGCACGTTCACACTAGTTTGAGCTCAGTTTAGTCCTAATGTAGCGTTCCTGGTTTAGTTTAGTCCCAATTTTTAGACGATAGGTAAAAGTTGCTCCCACAGAATCAGTTTGGAATATACAGATTCTGTTTAATTCCTGTTGGCGAACTGAGCACATTGTGACTATTTAGCTGTCTTAGGGGCCAGTTTGTGACTTGGTGTCTTGTGAGTGTCTTTTGCCCCAGCAACACTGCTAAGTCCCCACTTTTGAGTTGTGCTACGTGCTCCTCTGTGGATCGGGTTGGGGAGCTCGCTGGAATTGTGATGAGTCTGGTGTCAACTTGTGGCCTAACGCATCTCTATTACCTAAAAGAGTCTCTGCTTTTCACATGGATTAGTCACTTTCTTTGGCTGCGTTAACCCCACAGTCTGAGCTTGAGCTAGTATGTTGAGGACTTTGATGTAACTGCTAGTTTTCTCCAAACAAATGCCCTTTTTGTATGTCAGATGCCCTATTTGGATGTTTAACAGAAAAGGCTGTGCTGTCTTTAAACAGCAGAATATTTACAAACTTCAGTCACTTTTTATACAATCTTACTCTAAATTACTGAAGTGTATTGCTCATGAACTCCGTGGGAATTGTCACTATCACTGTCCTTTAACTTCAGTATCACCATGAAATTATGCAACCGGTAATGGTTAAAGTTTTCCATGCTCTAAAAATCCCCAAACTTCTCCCTATCGCCGTTTCTCCACAACTTTGTCCCACATTGTTCACATTATTTTGCTGTCCACACAAAACCGTTTAGCTTGACATCCTGGAGCTCCTCTGCCCCTTTGGTCCTCTCCTCTGTTTACCACGGGGAAAAAACACGGCTCACTTTGCAAGAACTTAATGCTTGTCTAACATGACACCTATCGGGCCTAATAAACCCACACATCATTCACTGTCACGGGGCCAGAGGAGCCGGAGTGACGTGTCCCCCCAAAACGACAACTCATTACCGGGACACGGAAAGGAGGAGGAGGGGGGTAGGGGGGGTCCAGCATACGCCCATGTGCTGACCAGGCAGTTTGGCCCGGCCGTTCCCCCTGGCAACCTCCTCTCACTCAAACGTGGCAGCGCCCAATCGATCATTTGTGACATTTTGTGGCATTGTGTGCGTTCTAGATAGGTATCTCCACAACTGCAGGGTGTAGGCCAGTTCAGAGCGAGGAAAACAATATGTCAGTAATTACTCAATAACTCAACAGTCATTTCAACAAAAACTTCAACAACAAACTTTTTTACTAGTTAAAGGTGTACTGTGTAACCTTTCTGTTTAGGTATGCACAGTAAAACGAAACTTATCTCTTGTATTTACTCAATAGCAGATGTTTTTACTGCTTAAGAAATACATTGAAAAACATGCATTCTTTCCATCAAGATAAGAGTTTTAAAGTCATACTGTGGGACATTCCAGGCATAGCAATAGCATCTTCTTGAAAACAAGCAGGTGGTGCCCTCTCTCCATCAGAAAGTCACACACTGCACCTTTTATTGTATTTACTTCTTACATCTACACCTCACTGTTTCTTAATAAAAGTTCGCTCAACGACGCTGTACCCAATTTTTTCCAATGCATTTGAGCCCACGGATATATTGTATTGTCTGATATTCTGAAATGGTCTGATAATCAGGAAGTGCATGGTTAGAATGCTAGTTGTTCTTAGCTTTACCGTGATGACAAAACTCCACTCAGAAAATCGCTTATAAAGTCATCGCGGTGAAGAATTAAGATGCTTGGATTGCGTAAGATAAGTGACGAACAACTTTGGACTACTGTGACTCGTTGAATTTTTTCAGTAAAGGCAGAAAAATCAGGTACAGCACCTTGAATTTAAATCAAATTAGATCTGATTCATAGTCTGCATGCAGATAATTGGAACCCAGAACTGACAGTGTTGGAACAAAGACACGACTTATTTGAAAGCGAGACTCGTTCTAAGTGTTGGCTGTATAGTACTTGGACATAAATCACAAAATGTCTAGCTCTACTAACTTTTTTTGTGGTGAATACAAATACATTTTACCTTCTGCATCATCTCGCAAATCTACTTTTTCTCGTACAAGTAAACCCTCTGAAGAGGAGAGGTCTGGGGTTGGAGAAAGGGCACCGGAGTCGTCTCGGGCCCCGGGCATTACAAGCCATTATGGTGTAAACTGCTCCGGCGGCCATGTTGTGCGGAGAGGTCGCTGTATCGGCCCCTTGTCACCCCCCTTCACACACACACACATACACACACACGCACACACATACACTCATGAATGCACTTAGGAAACAGGAGAACATCTGGACAATCGCCACCTGCCTAGAGGAAGTCATCCAGCTTACACGCCTGTACATAAGGGGTCAGGGTGGAAGGGTAGCGAAGGGGTAGAGTGAAGAGCGTGTAAAACCGATGACACACCAAGTGTAGATCCAGTGTAAAAGTAAACGGAATTTCGTGTCAGGAAATAAGTGGGGGGAAAGAGGACACCCCTGTCTGGTCCCCACACGACTGTCATGTCACTGCAGTTGCTTGTTTTACTCACATTTAGGATAGACCTCGGAGGGGCAGGAGTCATCTCATAGCTCCGGTTGCTGGTGTTAGCTTCCGTTGCTATGAACAGACCTAAAATGTTCGATTTTTTTATGTTTTACTTGATGGTGTAAGTTGAGATAAGGTGAGCAGGTGACCAATTAGTTGTTGTTGTTTTTTTGCTTTTATACCATGTTACAACATTGTTCCCTTTTCAAAAACATGTCGAAAGAGGTTTTATTCAAACCCTCCTTACACTTAGCTGTGAGATTCTGTCTGAAAGTGAAACTTATAATAGAAGTGTAATATCCACTCTTTATAGTTACTTCTGTTAACATGTTCATTTACCAAAAACATTTTCCTAACCTTCACCATAGCACATTTCCTAACTAAAAAAATTAATCCTCTTCCTAAACATCATCACTTCAAATGGACCAGTCACAGCAGTCTCCCACAACTCAACATTCTACCATTAACCAACAGTAATGGCAAAGAAGCATCACTTTCAGTAGCACATTCATTCATGTAATAAAAAAATCACTTTTTAAAAAAACAAAGTAAAGTTCAAGTTTTTTTTTTTTCAAGTACTGTTTTTTGTTTAGTTTTTTTCTTTTTGTATTTTTCTTTTTGTTTTTTATGGGGGAGTGGTGATTTAAACATTCTGTACCAATTTTTTTCTGTCCAAATGTGTAAAAAATGAATCACTTTATGCATTACAAGCATCCTAATTACACCACAAATTTACAAGCACTTTTCACATCTGTCAGCGACCAGAGCTGAGTTTTGCCCTCACAGTAAAGTTAACAACAACTAGCATGCTAAGAAGCACCTTTTGACCACAAAATGCATTCTAATTAGATGCAGACAGATTTAATTTGACCTCAAGAGCTAGAGCAAGCCAGGCAAGACAAGGCTTTTGGTCAAATACATGGGAAAAAATCAGTTTTTCAGCTTTAAAAAAATTGAAAACAACAAAACATTCACAATATTATTAATAATTCAATATATTGCCCAACTAGTATTCCAACTATTGTGTCTTACCATCATGATCAAGCTTTTATCACTATTTGAAGCAACGTGAAACCATCTGTCATCTGCATATGATCAAGGTTGATAATGTTAGCCACAGGTAGAACACACAAAGTTACACACAGAAAGAACCATGCAGTTTGAGAATAAAACCCAAAAATAAATAATCACATACATCTAAGCCCTGAGAAGTAGCTGTTAAATTCGTCGTTTGGCTCATATCTGCTTTCTTCTTTTAACAATACTGCTTTTCTAAAACTAATGTCAAAGTTTCTAAAAAGTTACAATAACAGTATTCAAATTAAAACATCACCTCCCCACTGTCAGACAAGTTCAATTCAACTGTGCGGCTAAACTGAGCTCTAAGCACTGGCCATCTGGCACCCACCCAAGCTAGCATGCTACTAAACAATCGCATTCATTAGCTTCATTTATCATGGCGGTAAGCTCAATTTACTTTAGCCTGCCCTAGCTTAGCTCTCATTAGCATTCAGCCTGCTGTTTCCTCGGGCTGTCTTGGCGATCATTCAAGCCGACTTCACGCATTTGGTACGTGGATAGGAAGCACTCCGGGGTTGTCTTAGCATACCTAAAGTGTTTAAATAAAGGCGATGCGGAGGGAGGGGGCGCTATGTCAGTAAAGAATCCCGTAAGGGGGAAAAAAAGCTGTAGGCACGTGACTAAATGTATTCTGATAACTGAACGGCAGATGTCTCGCGCGGAGTTCTTTTGTAGGCCGGAACAGCAGGGCCCTTGCACTTCAGTGGGCTCACTTCACACCGCATTCATTTGCCTGCCAGCTGCCAATTTGGGCTGGGGAGGAAGACAGAGGAAGAGGGTGGGCTTGAGGGTTGAGGAGGGGGGGGTTTAGCCTTTGCCGTGTTTCCCCCCGGTGGCCCGTACAATTAGTGCCGTGCAACTATCCACACCTCCGCACGCAGCCAGGGGGGGCGGCCTTTGTCTTTTGCCTGCACCACAATGAGGAGACTGGGACGGGGGAGATGGCGAGGGCTCCCGGGGTGGTGGTGGTGGTGGTGGTGGTGGTTGCGGTGGTGCTTTCTGGTTTGGTAGGTCAAAAGACGTGGTAGTTTTGGAGGATGCAGCGTGTGTGGATTGGGTTGTGTTGGTTCATTAAGATGGAAAACAAAAGTGCACTCCAGGGCACAGCGACGTGGGCGGGATGTAAATGGAGCGGTGGTTTTGATCGGTGGGTTGACCCAAGGTGGGGTTAGGTGACTAAAAGTAGCTTCACAGTTCAAAGGAAAAAGGCATGAAGACCAAAGCATATCACAAGTTACCGAATGTATGTAAAAGATACATGGTTCAACGCTTGCGGCAATGTAGACTGCAGTTGTGTCCATGGGCAATACTTCATTCAGCTCTTTAGAATATGATTGTATTATTACAGTTTGGTTTGTGAGGGTGACTTGAATAATTCTTACATTTGTACAGTGATTTTTCGGTGTTGCGAAGTACACTCTAAGATCTCTCTCAGCTTCCATCGGCATTTTAATATGGAACGTTGTAAATTCAAACTTTAAAAGCCGTTTTCTCAAAATGGGGGGACATAAAAATCACCCCTTAAAGTAAAACAGGAAGAGATGGGACGTCACCTGAATGATTCCATGGAAATAGACAACATCTCCATTTCCAGGTTAAATAAGAGTCAGGTTTGTGGAGATGCAAGCCTGCTCAGTGCAATAAACACAACCACCATGAAAAAAATACAAGTATTTCTTTTAGTCTGACAAATCATACAGAAGGATTTGACTAATTCTTAGTTGGATTCATTAAAGTTTAACATCATATGCCAATTTACACAAACACTAAAGATATTCACCATCTCCTCTATCTTTTTTTCCACTGTAATATATCAGAAAATATAAGCAAGAAAAACATTACAATGCACTAGTGACATGACATTTGTGGCAACAGTTAAAGAGGGGGGTATTTTGCTTCTATGGAGAATTAACTGCTAATTTACCTTTTATTGTTTTGAAAATGCTATATATCTATATATAGCATTTATATATATAGCATATCACTGAAAACAACGTATTGACAAATAACGCATGTTTAATAAGTTTCACTTTCGTTTTTGATACTCTGAGTCTCGCTTCCCTTTGCTCTCTGCACTAAGTCACTCCCCCTTCAGAGCACTATCACACACAACACAATCAGCTGCATCCCACTAATGAAACTACTGCACATCACATCAGATTTGTCAAGCTGTAGTTTACAGTTTTTTATCATGTTTTTGTATATTTATGAAGAATTGTCATGTGGGAGCACGGGTGACATAGGTTTGTGGGCGGAGCTTTGGACAGAATCTTACAGTTAACTCAAGGAGGGTTCAAATAGTGATCGCTAAAATACTAAAACATGCATGGATGACATATAAAACCTCTTCAGGCATGTTTTTGATAAGGGAACAATATTATAACACTGTAGAAACCTAAAAAAATGATTCTGTATAATACCCCCTCTTTAAAAGTGCTCCTGATCACTAATGACAGGTACAAGATTTGACAGTTTGCAGTACTGTCCTGTAGTAGCCACCTCTCTTTCTCCATCAGCAGCCCCTCACACAGCCCTCTCTCCTCTCACTGCATTATTATCTTCATTGTGAGGACCATTCAGTGACAGTGAGTGGTGGCTTTGTGGTGCTCCCTCACCCCGTGATTAAAGCTGGAGGGAGAGATAATGCATGTATTGATCAGCGACCAGCCCCATACAAAAGACAGCACTAGCACATCCCTCGCAGTGCCCTCCCAGATGTCATTTCAGAGGACACGATCCAGAAATAGCATTATCCAGCTCAATGTGGTAATGTCTTATGCTCTCCAGAAAATGCTTCTGTCGTTTTTTAAAGTCTTCACCGGCTTTATTCCTGCTAATTACTAACTTTGATGCTAGCAGCTGTCTTTTAGCTCAGACTGGTGCATACTGTTGTTGTGTCCTAAGGCAAGACACCCACCTTACCCATGTATGAATGTGGTGTGTAAGGGCTGGATGTGGCTGGGGGGGCCGATGGCGTAGATTGGCAGCCTCTCCTCTGTCAGCCTACTCCAGGGCAGCTGTGGCTACAATAACAGCTTACATCACCAAGTATACATATTATTATTAGTAGTAGTATTGATAGTAGTAGTAGAAATAATACATCCATTTAAGTCCATACATCTTCAGCGGTCAAACTTTTTTTCATCGAGGGCCACATCTCAAAACATATTCGAAACAGAGGGCCACAAATCGGTGATTAATGCAGTGTGGAGCTTTATACACAGCTTTGACAGAGCGGCTGTGTATTAATAAGGCTTGAAACACATTTATTTTAGGTCTGTATCACAATGAGATGTGATTTTTGAGGATATAGTGGTAGAAATAGTTTAATTTGCTGTTAAAAGTACTGCTTACGATCAACTGGGCAGGTTCAGCAGGAGGTTTGAGGGCCAATAAAAACTGATCTGAGGGCCTCATTTGACCCTTGGGCCATAGTTTGGACACCCCTGTTCTAGAGAAAAGCCTTTAGCTGAGGTGGTTCAGATCCTAGCTCTCGATCTGGATGTGCGTTCCCAAGCACTATGGAGCATAATCAAGTAGGTCCATAGCCTTCCTTATCTTACCTCGTGGAGATGACGCTAAAATAAGATACGAAATTAGCTGGGCTATTAATACATTAATATGTTCAACCAACCTACCTCATTTTAAGTTTTCAGATGTTAATGTAAACGTTTCCAGAAGTCGAATTAGGATAACAGCCAGAGTAAAGCATTTCTCTGTATAGCTCCTTTAAACAAAATGTTCTGTGTAATTCCGTTTTGCCGAATGGAGGATTAATATAAGGCCTACATTTCCCTGCCTATCCGCGCTCCTGTCTCCACTCCGAGGGAGTGAATAATGGGATGTCCATCAGCCGTGGGGCTCAAAACCGGATTGGGAATTTTCTCCGGGGATAATACAAAGCATTCCGACATTTGATGATTCATAATGTTCAGTTTTAGCCCAGCGATGAAGTATAGCGGAGATGACAGCAATCTCCAAGCGTGCTTCTGCTGAGGACGGGAGAATCCGCACTAGATAAATATGGATATAGCAAATCTCGTATTCCGTAATTCTGAGATGTGACAACTTCAAACTACTTACTCAGGCGTTCATGTAATGTTTAAGAATGGTTTAAAAGGCAGGGAGTGTCCAAGAAGCAGTTCGGAATAATGGTGCTATGCTAGTCAATAGAACAGAGTTGTCAGTGTAGATAATAAAAAAATGGTTGACTATTTTTGATTCATATTGTACCGTTTTAGCTTCGCGATGGTGTCCTCTATTGTTAGCATTGGAGCGCTAAGCTAGGACAGCAATCTCTTCAACGTTCTGCTGAGGAATGTAGAATACGCTATAAATATGGATATGGAAAATCTTGTATTCCGTAATTCCGACTCGTGTCAACTTCTAAAAGAACCAAGACTTATTCACTTGTATTGCCTGAGAATATTTCAACAAAAAGGGAGGGTCAAAAAGTGCTATAATGAAGTCATGTCAACAGGAACAATTGCTAACAAAGTTGTCGTGTTAGCAGCACCTGTCCCGTCAGGCGCTGTGGGTTGGGGACGCTATCCATCAGCGCTTCCATTTGATATTTAATTTAGACTTTTATGAGCCTTAGAGGATGGGCCGTGTCATTTCTCTCTGCGTACAGGCGCGGGGGATAAATTCCTCCCATCCGTGCAGAGGCTAGAGCCAGGCTAGATTTATCACTGTGTGGGTGCCGAGGCTGCTGGGAGAAGATGGCTCAGGTAGGGAGTGAGATGTTGGGGAAAACAGAAACTGAAGCTAAGAACAGTAAATCTGAAGTAAAGTACAAAGGGGACGTGTAAAATCAACTTGGAAGCTTTTAACCATGTTATAACGGTGTTCCTTCATCATTAGCTTACTCAGAATTGTATTTTGATTAATTCATGCTTGCTTGAGTGAGAAGCTTTGGGTAATGACAGAAAGGACAAGGTTGCGGATACAATGGGTCGAAATGAGCTTCCTCCTCGGGGTGGCAGGGCGCTAGGGTGAGGAGCTCATTTACGTGAGAGGAGCTTGGAGTAGACCGTGAGGAGGTGGAATCTGTTCTGGATAGCTTCTAGACCCCTGGGGAGGTGTTCCAGGCATGTCCCATCAGGAGAAGGCCCTGGGGAAAACCCAGGACACACTGGAGGGAGTATATATCTCTCTATGTCTGGCCTTGGAACACCTGGGATCCCTCTGGAAACGCTGGAGCAATTGTGTGTGGAAAGGGAAGTCTGGGCATCCCTGCTTATTTGGCCCCCACAGTCCACGAGGAAAAAAAAAATGGATGGATGTATTGTACTGCACTTGAGGCCTGAGTGTTCGGAAGAGTTTTGTATTCAGACATAGTGTTTTCAAAATTGTTGTGTACCTATTTTTCGATAACAAAAAAGGGTACAAGGAAATCTGCTGCCGTGGTGAAATGCCGCAAGAGTCAGGTTTCCTCTGGAAGCACAGTCCACCTAAAAAAGACACAATAAGCTAAAACCTCCAGGCCTGCTTATTTAGTTTTGTGTTATTCTAATATCTCAAACTTAATTTCAATACTGAAGAATAAGCTCAGTGGCGATTCCGATGGTGATGGTGATTTTCAAAACTAAATAATCGCACTTTCTTTGTATTACCATATGATCTTACACTCGTTTCCATACAGCCCAGGGTCATTCTAAAACTGTTTGCTAGGCCTATATATATCTTAAATTAGTATCTAGTTTCCATAGTAGTTTTAGTATCAACTAGTATTTGATTTTTGATACTTTTGACAATTACCTCTAACCATTTTTACCCAGTAGCATCCACCTATCCTTGAAGACATCATGTACCAAGCCCGCCACCTTGCAAAATGTTACTCTTATTTGAAACCCTTATACACAAGTGACAGTATTACACTGAATTAACGCTCTCATAGACTGGGCTGGTTGCTGTAACTTGGACCAAAGTTTGCCATGAAGCTCGTTGATTCACTGCCTGTTTTAGTGCGGGCCGTAAAAGCCGACCATGAACATTATTACATTGGCATTAGCGCGGGGTAATGATGATGTCATGCTGTTGCCTCGGATACACAATATTCCCATTTAAAAGCGCCGTTGCGAAAATCAATTCATTTAGCATTAATCAGCAGAGTTAGCGATATTAGCCACACATGTTTTTAATTCGCCGTGAGTTACAGCCCCGCGTAGCATATTCCGTGCGCGAGATTTTAAGGACTTGACGACTTTTTATAAACTAATCCTCTCCTAATGGTCTGTTTTAGCCAAATTTATAGCTTCATTCATTACCCCTTTTGTATTAGTAATTATTTCTAAAATACCAAAGCGCCATCTTTCCGCTCCTGGTTCTTCCCGGGCGCAGATTTACGGTGTGTCTCTGGCTTGGTGCTGTCTTCTGGAGGCTTGACATTTGAAAATATTTATGGCTCCGGCGCATTAAAGGTGTCGTGGTTTGAAGGTGACCGAGCTCGTCCACGCCAATGTAATTACGGGAATCTCAGCCTCGCGTTTGGCCTTGTGTTATTTATCCACGCGTGCTTCGGAAAAACACTACGGAAAACAGCACGGCCACGCTCGTAAACAGTTTTTATGTCCGGCGACCCACAATGCACCGCAGGAAAAAGAAGGAGAATGTCTGAAAGCTGGAGAAGTGAGCGGACTTGCGGTAAAGGTTGTTTTCATGGTCACAAGGTTTCCATATTTCTGATACTTTCCTGCTGCTTTTGGTTGCAGTGTAGAAGTAGAACTGTAGGATGCAAGAGTCAGGATTGTAGTAGCAGTACACTTAGGATTAGTCTGCTTGATTTGACAGCTTTGAGTTCAAATGTATAAAATGGTGTTCAGTTTCGAGAATGTGATGATGAAGAGCCAGATTGTACTTTCCCATGAAATACCCCAAAGGTGAACGCACAAATGTTGAACCTGATCATTTCTGTTACTGACTTGACCCAAGAACTCACTGTATTACAACACAAAGGCTCCTGTCTGTGTTAAATATTATTGGCCTATAGAATGTTGTGATGTCTTCTGAAATCCAGCAATAGATAAAACCCTCCAGCTAAAGTATAAGATCTGGAGATGGGTCCCACTGCTCCTCACAGGTTGCCCGAGCGGTCTTGAAGGATGGGTCAAATGCAAAGGACAAATTTTCCTACAAGGACAATAAAGTATTCTTCAATCAATCATAAAGCAACATGGAGAATATTTAAGTAATAGTAAATATGTTTTAATATGCTCAAAAAGGAGTAGAAAGACGTAATCCTACCTCTATCTCTCTCCACGCATTTACATTTAAGACTGTCATGGGTGAGGATTTAAAGGGCCCACATTACGCTATTTTCTGATCTATGTTATAATGTTGTTTCCTCATCACAAACAGACCTGGAGTTGTGTTTTGTTTCATTCACACATGTTTAACACACAAATCCTGCAAATTTAGGCTGCATACAAACAGAAAACACTCAATTCCACCTTGTGATGTCATGTGGTACCACCCGAAGTGCGATACTGTGTTTTTAACCTCCATACACCTTCACTAGAATCATTTGGATGATTTTAGCCTCGGAATTGCCATTCTCTACTAAACTAAGGGTAAAATGCAGCTGGTAACTTGAAAACTAGACAGACTAATAATAAAGTGTTACTCAAACATGTGTGAATAAAACAAAACTTAATTCTGGTTATGTTTTTCAGGAAGTAACAACATTATAACATGGCTAAAAGCTCACAAGAGTCAATTTTGTGTAATATGGGTTTTTAAAATGGACTTTAGTGTGAACAAACAAAGAATCTGGGCGACAGTGGCTCATCATACTGTTGCATCCTTGGGCAAGACACTTTTCACCCCTGTGTCTGAGTGCGGTGTGAGAGTGACTGGTGGTGGTCAAATGCGCTAATGTTAGAGACTGGAATGTTAGCTAATGTTAGAGATTGGAAGTAATTTAGTTTAGCGTATTTTCTGTGATATATGACACTTGAAAATGTGTTATTGTGACAGGCCTATGACAAAAAAGTCTGAGGAGTAAATGAGTAATACTAACAAACTTGTAAAAGTGACTACAAGCATGTTATAAAAAGGACTGTAAAGGACTAATGTGTTATTACAAACAACATTATGTACGATTTGCTAGAGCAGGTTTTCAGATGACATCACAACGTTCAATAGCCCAAAAAAAAAAAAGAATATAGAAAAGGGGCAGCTACAATGAATAAGGCCTAAAAAGCTTTGCTATTTTTATACACTCAAAAATGGCTAAATTTAGGGCAGTCAGCGCAGGTTTTACACAGACTGTTCTCAATCTAAACACTGGAAGCTCCAAATAACTTAAAAACTTAACTGAGATTTAATTTGGCACTATTACCACACACAAGGAAAGTTTCAGACACTTACCAGTCATGTTTTAGGTGTTAGATGTTATATTTGACCTGTATGCTGAGTACAAATGCTAATCACACATTAGCATTTCATGAATAATTTGCTCAAACAAAGCCAAATTTGCGTTTTAAAATGCTGCTGTACTTCACGGTGCAATTTGTTGTTGTCAGCAGTGTCAGCAGAACACTTTAGGACAGATTAGGATTGCTCAGATATCTTAGCAGTTTACGCAGCTTTCCTTTGGAGTTTACATTTGTTTACATTAGCGCTAGAACCAATATGACCGCTGCTGGTGGCATACAGGTCATGTGTCTGGCATGAACTGATGTCTGGTATGTTGCTGCTCTTGTGTTTGTGACTACAACAAACATTTTTCATTTCAACACATCAAGAAATGACTTGTGTATTAGCATAAGTTAAATATTCATGTAGCAGGTGTATCTATTCGCTAAACAATCTTCCGCTAACTGTTCCAAATCGTGCCGTGCCACTCAAACATGCCTCGGAGCCCAAAACTTCCATCTTTTATTGATCCCATCTAAACCTTCTGTGTAACGCGGCAATTAAAATTCAATTAACGAGACTGCGCTGTCGAACGAAGCTGCCGTCTTTATGAGCTGCACAGAACGCTGGCGGACAGGCCCGGATGTAATCACCTCCTCCTGCACATGATCATTTCGCCGTGTTCGCTATAAAAGTGACACTTTTAGGTATACTTCCAATATTTCTCCACTATAACCTTCTAATGAACAGGCTTTATAGTCTTTAAATCAACTGTTATTGGGCGTGTAATGAAGCCAGTGTCTGCTTTTTGTTCACACTGGGCTGAATGAGCTGACGACTGTTAGCCGTCACTGAAATGTCAACAATGGCATGAAGTATTGCACATGTTTCTGATATATGACTATAGATGTACTAAAATGTTATTGTAATTATGTTAAATAGCCCCCTTTGATTGGGTATGTGTGAGTATATATATATAGACACAACAAGAGGAGCAAAAGGGTGTGATTTATAAACGATAGTGATGGATTCTTAGTGCAAAACAAAATGGTTTGGGAGGTTCTAAGCCAGATTTTCAAAACAGACAAAAGCATGTTTTGATCGTAGACTGTATATAGGAACTAAAGAGCCGATCCAGAGCCAGGCTTTTAAAGGTAACACCGCCCACGCTGATGGTTTAGCAGGGAGCGGGAGCTTAGTAACACTGTCAATCAAACCTGTTGCTAACGCTAGCTGGAGTACTTCAGTGAAAGACGGCATCTGATTTGTCTGTTATCAATGTTCATATCATGATTTTTGGACACAATAGTGAAATAAAAACACCAAGATTATGTAGAGCGGGTCAATAAGAACATTTTAAGATAAGGAGGCTCACTGCAGATTCAATGGAGCTGTAAGTGCTCCCAAAACAGGTACAGCCGTGAGTATAAAAGTGAATTACCAGATTATTAAATTGCATTTGTGGCACCAAAGTATCCAATTTTGGTTGTCCTTGAAATATATAACATTTGTATGAAGCAAAAAACACATTTTTCCATCTCAGATTTGGTCCGGCCAGTTCTTAGATTTTTACAATCATGTGATTTTATTCCCGTATCAGTGATAACAAGCAGATGAGATATTTCTATGAAGTAGCCCCTTAGACCCATCATAGTCTTCATGGTGAAATATTTCGATGGATCTGTAAGGTAAAATTAAGCAGTGGTGGAAGAAGTACTCAGCTGTGTTATTCAAGTAAAAGTACAGATACCAGAGCAAAAAAAATACTCAAGCAAAAGTAAATGCATCACATGAAAAAATCGACTTAAGCAAAAGTATTAAAGTACTCGTTTAAAAATATACTTAGAGTAAAAAGTATAGTTCAAATGTATCGATTTTGATCAAGATTTGAGCTGAATTTTGTTCAAGTTTTTTATTTGTACATTTTTGTTTTGCTCAAATTATGAAAGTGTTAAAAATGATCTCTCAGCCTTTTCAGCAGGTCTCAAACTGTGATAAAAAAAAAACAACATTTACTTTTTAGTCCAGTTCAAAAATGTAGTGTAGAAAGTAGAGATACCTGCTCAAATGTAGTGACATCAAAGTAAAAAGTACCCACTGTAAATTTTACTTAATTAGTTTCCTAAAATTTTCCTTAAGTACAATACGTTACTGCTTTTACTTTCCAAAACTACTATACATAGGAAAAGTGGGTGCACCAGTCAACTTTTGCCACTATCTAATGCCAAATATGTCATGTGATTTTTCTTTTACACTTACCCTATCCTTTCACTCAAGATACGCCACCACTGTACCCAAATACACACTCCATCTAGGTGTATCCTTGTACATGCTGTCCCAACACCGGCACATGTGGGGGAGTACACATCTTGTCATGGAGGGTCTAGTTTCTCCACGCCGCTCCACTGTTTGCTGTACGTGATTGTCTCTTGCCCCAGTACTCTACTCTGCCTGGTACAGAGATATGCATGTGGCTGATATGAAAATCTGTGAGCGAGAGAACGGGGTAAACAAGCAGAGGGAGTAATGCGCTGGGGTGACATGAAATATGAAGTGACTGAACCAATACGACATCGGCGTGGTAACTAAACATGGAGTCGTAATGGAGGGGAGGCCATTTTGTCGAGTTTCGGTTAAAATGTAACAGAGGAAGGTGCAATAATGTAAATGTATTGACATGTTTTATAATCAACTTAGTCTATGGTTTTCTCTAAACACATCTGACTTAATTAAATGGCGTATATTTTGGATTTTGATGCGGTTTTAAATACTCCTCCCGTACAATCTAGAATTATCTTTGTGCTGAGAGGTGCTTGCAGCCAGGGGAGTCGACAGGGGGGGACAAAGGGGTCTGTTGTCCCGGGCCCCAGGGTCTTACAGGCCCAGAATTGGATCCTCTTTCTATGAATTTATATTAGAGCCCATGTGATTTGTGTCATTGGGCCCACCTTAGTCAATCATGTATTTATAAAACATCTCAACAGAAGGCGCTAGACCTGCAACCCAAAACACGTGCTAAAATAAGCTTGCTAATGCTACACGTCTACACTTCATCAGGACAGATCTGGTGATGTTTGTAAAAGACAGGATTTTTATGGAGAATGACTCACGTGTCTATTTTTTCTTCTAGAGATAACCTTACTCTTAACAAAGCGTACATTTTCTGACAAAATAATTTTAATAATAATTGTGAGCAATTCAGTAAGGATTAAAAAATCATAGGTGGGCATGTATTTAACAAAGAAATATATTGTTTTATTATGATTGCATGTCGCTGTCCCTCCTATTTCCAGATGATTTCAATGGGAGCTATTCCAGATTGGTATTACGGAGCTAATCTTGCTGTAAAATGAAGCTGGTTTGTGCCGGGTTACTCTGGATCTCTACTTAGCAAAAGGTTAAAGGTAGTTGTTGATTTGAAAACTACAGCTTCATGACATCATAAGGTGGAACGGAGCATTTTGAGCTTTGGAGATGTAGACAGACTAATAACCTTTACGTATATGTGAGACCGTAGTGCAGAGGCTTGTGTCATCTCTATACGTTGCCCTGTGGATAAACTACTCACTCTATTTACAGATGAGGAGTGTTTGAATCCAGTGATGACAGAAGCAAATGGACAGTCGGGTCATACAGGGGCTCCCCGGAGCTCAAAATGTTGGTGAAAAATGTTACTCTACCCAAAGTGTTCTCTCCTTTATAGCAACTATAGTCCTAAATTTGAAAGAATAGAATACAAAGCTGCCTTGCAATCTCCTCTGTTCCACATCACAAACACTTAATTCCCAGTATCATGCCTGTTTTACTGTCTCCAGTCCACGCTCCTTAAGCCCATCGCTCCCTCAGCCCTACGCTCCTCAGGCCCACCGCTCCCCAAGCCTACCACTCCCTCAATGCACGCTCCCTCAGCCCACTATACATCCTCCAACTTCCTGATTTTCCTGATAGTCACTTAAAGCCTTTATGGAATCCCAATTTCAGGCCTGGCTGCTTGTTTTTTTTCTAAAATGTACTTAAGGAATTAGCCACCCCAACCACAAATCAGTGGAATTTACGCACGGCCGTAACACACTTTATGGCCTTATATGCTACATCGCTTCCAAAACAGCAGATGTAAAATTATGATAAATATAATTGCAAATTTCTCTTGCTCTGGCTCCCTCCTCTTCATGTACCTCCCTCCCAAGGTTGTGAAGCGTGTTTACTTAGCGCCGTGCAATGCGTTTAACGTCTTTGTAAGGGCCGCCAACAAAGCCTGATTAATGCGTTGGTCCCGTTTATTAAAGATAAGGGTGCCAGTGCGGTGCGGTGATAGAGGGAACGCCGTAAATCAGGGACAAAAGCAGCAGTCAAATAATCAGCCATCAGAAATCACATCTACATGCATTAACACTACAGACATGTGGGTTTGAAACACAGGACTAAGGGCCAGAACATGTCACGTTTATCCACAGGTTTGGGATGGGGGATAGAAAGAAAACACCTTGTTCCACTTTGTGATGTCATGTGGTAATACAGGAAGTGCTCCACTGTGTTTTTAAACTCCATATACCTTCACTTGAATCATTTGAAAACACAACTCCAGGTATGTTTTGAGTAAAAAAGTTTTTCTCAAATCTACGTTCCTACCCTCACCTATGGTCATGAGCTCTGGATAATGACCAAAAGGACAAGATCACAGATACATGCGGCCGAAATGAGTTTCCTCCATAGTGTGGTTGGGCGCTCCCATAGAGATAGGGTGAGGAGCTTGGTCACACGGGAGGAGCTTGGAGTAGAGTCGCAGCTCCTCCACTGGGCATGTCTCACTGGAAGGAGGCCCAGGGGAAGACCCAGGACACGCTGGAGGGACTATGTCTCTCGGCTGGCCTGGGCACGCCTTGGGGTCCCACAAGAGGAGCTGGAGAATGTGTCTGGGGTGAGGGAAGTCTGGGAGTTCCTGCTTAGACTGAAGCCCCCGCGACTCTGCCCCGGAAGAAACCGGATGGATAGGACCTTTAAATAATACTCAGTGGCATCTCTGTTTGGGTGCTGAATTGTGCTGATGCTAACCTGGTTTGGCCACTGTGAGTGCAAATGATGCACACTTCAAACTTTGACACAAGAGAGGAGGTGGACCAAAGCATGGCATGACCTCTGACCCAACAACAAGCGCTGTGCAGTAGGTTAATTAGCGAAATGCTCAGAAGGGTGACTGAACGTGGAGAACAAAAGGAGGGAGGGGCTCAGAGCGTCAAAAATGAAACTCACAGTAAACATGTGAATATGTGTTTAGCATTTTCAAAACAATAAAAGGCAACATGGTGATCTAAATATTTCATGTGTTAGCAATGCATACCCCATCTCCACTTAGTGCTATAAACTAAACTAAACCAAACTTGTACATTTTTGTGCTTTTATACGACAAAATTTAGTACTTCTTCCATCCCTGAGTCACACAAAATACTTAAAGCCATAAAAAGTGTACTATTAATGCAACTGTATCCAGAAGTATCTTAAAAAGCCAAAACAAAGCATTATGTCACCAACTTGAGTTTCTTTCAGCAATGTTGTGCCTCTGACAGTCCCGTCTCCCTCCCTCTGACGCCCGTGACATCTGTTGTGATTAAAACCAACTTAAACAATCCCAGATATTCTCGACAGTCTAGCTCCTCTCTGCCACTATGTCAATCACCGCATCATCAACCAAACGAGCCCCTTTCTGTCTGCGTTATGGCATCTGGCGCACACACAAATATCGAGGAGGAGATGTGCTGTGTGCAAACGGTCTGGTGTAATTAGATGCGTGTCACAGCGCCTCCTATAGAGACCGCACATATTGACAGGAAGGCTCTGCTTGCGCTGATAGCAGATGCCGTGAGGGATATTGAACTTTCTGACTCCAGTTCTTCGCAAACACCGCGGCTGGGTGCTCCTCACTAGTGACAACTCTGACAATCAAAAACAAGCAATTGAGAAGGTTGTTGAAAGCTTGTCTCCAACAGTATCTCTATTCAAAGCCTGTGTTGGGAATGCATCTTTATAATGGTGTATTAGGGACCAAAAGAAACTCAAAACGTTTAGTGATGAAAAGATAGCAACTTATGGCTTTAATACTTTTAACTTTAACTCTAACTAATGTCTGCATTTGGAAATGCAGACTTTACAAACAGCTCTATTTCCAAGGAGGCATTTAGAGCTCCCTCTGTTGTCGGCAACAAGAATGAACATTTAGAAAGTAAACAACTGAATGCTACGCTAATGGGGCCATGCGTTTGTTGTGAGCATAATTGGACTACAGAATGAACCTGACAGTTTATGGAGTTCAAAACTGCAGGAGAACTCCGGAGTTTTACCTGTGACACAACAATACAGGTAAAATGAAAGTATTTTTGAAGCTCAGAGAGGATTACTTTGTATTAATGGATTAATAAACCAAAATAAAACTCTAGGTATGTTTTTAATGAGGGGACAGCAGTATAACATGCTTAAAAGCTCAAAAAAGTCTATTTTGCATAACCAGGGTTGACAATATTGTCTGAACATCATTATTTAAAAAAAAAATTAAATAAAAAAAAAAAACTTCCAATATCTCTCATCTCTTACGCTGGTGTTTTGTAACTAATTTCTCTTCTCTGCGTTATGGACTGAATAATACCACCAATATGTTCCCACTCTTTCTAATGGGTTCAGCTCCATGTCCGTTGCTTCACAGTCCATATTCCTGTCCATATGGCTCCTCATGATGTCATTATCCGCATCATTCCGGGCCTGCTAACCTGGAACAGCCCTGGCAGCGGAGACAGCCAATACGCCGCGTGTTATTCCAGGATCATTGACGCTAAAACCCGGGCAATCAGGTGGGTTTTGTGGAAGCTCATTGGCTCAGCGGGATTCTAATCGGACGCGTGATCGGAGAGGTGCGGCAGGGTCGTTAGCTGGGATTCTGGTGATAATGGTGCATGTTAAATTAGAGCCATAGACGAGGATTGCCAAGTGTGCGAAATGTGGTTTTATGTGGTGGTTATAGATAAGAGGGGACTGTACAAAGGCATGAAGAACAGAGATGATTAAAGATTCACTATGTTACTTTTCTGATGGGGCTTTACCACTTATTTTTTCTATGGGGATGTTATTGATTTTAAAGGTTCTATATTACGCAAAATTCATTCTTGTGAGCTTTAAGCCATGTTATAAAGTTGCAATCTCATCAAAAACAGACACACATGATTGAGTAACCTTTCATTATTATTCTGTCTACATATCCAAAGCTTAAAAGGCTCTGTTCCAACTTGTGATGTCATGAAGCTGTAATTTTCAAGTTAATAGCTACCCTTTACCTTTTGTTGGGTCGAGATTCGAGATTCCAGGGCTGATTCTAGTGAAGGTGTATGGACTTTAAAAACACAGTGGAGCACTTCCTGTATTCCCACATGACATCACAAGGTGAGTGTTTTCTGTTTGAGAGAAGAACTCAGGATGTGTTAAACATGTGTGAATGAAACAAAACACAACTCCAGGTCTGTTTGTGATGAGAAAACAACATTATAACGTAGATCAGAAAACAGCCTAATATGGGCCTTTTAATCATATCTACCTTTGTTACATGTATTTAATTGCTCAAAAATGACTTGAAAAGCATGGAAGCGAGGTTGCCTCTCCACAGATCTGACCTGTAACTTGGCCTGGTCACCATGGAGCTAGATAAGTTTAACACAATGGTGCATTCCAAAAGTTTTCGTTACTCTTTCTGTGTGAGTCAAGTAAGGATTAAATTAAAGAGGGGGTATTGCACTTCTATGGGGTATTAACCACTAACACATGACATATTTAGGTCACCATGTTGCCTTTTGTTGCTTTGAAAATGCTATATTTGCCAAAAACAACATATTAACATCTATCACAAGTCTCCCCTCTCTTTGCTCCCCATGCTAAGTCACTCCCTCCTCAGAGTGAGATCATAACAAACCCGCTAATGAAACTACTTCACACCAGGTTTGTGAAGTTGTAACGTATAGTTTTGTATCAGGCTTTGGTATATTTACAAAAGTACATACATAACTTGTGGGATGGGCATTGCACAGAATCTTACAGCTAAAGTAAGGAGGGTTCAAATAACTCCTGGGACAGATCGCTAAAGTACTGAAACATACATGGGTGACATATAAAACCACACAGACATGTTTTTAATGCGGACATTTGCGTTTCTCGCACCGCTCCTTCAGATATGATTTATTTTTTTCTCATTGCTGTGTCTATCCTTAAAAATACCACTTAAATACCATAAACATGTATAACTTAAGTATAACTTCCCCAAATACATTTTATTCTTGCTGGAGAACTTCCTTGGACCACTACTTCAGTAATCTTATTTTGAAGTAACAATACTCAGTTAAATACTCCATTTTTGCCTGCTGTACCCCCAACCGCTCATCAAAGCACCACCTCACCCTCCTTCAGATCGTAATGAGTCACCGACATGTCATTGTGCGTTAATCATGGCTCCCCTATCAGAAACTATCCGGCTCCCTTCACAATCTAGCTCGGTAATTAACGTTAGCAGGTCCGGGGGGTAGATTTCCAGTGACGTAGGGGAGCGTGGAGCGGGGGATGAACGCGCTCTGCTCCTGTCACATGAAGCTAATAAACAAATATCAAAGCGATGTGGAGGGAGGGGCTCGCTGACAAAGCTATGGATGAAAGTTGTGTTTAGTTTCGAGAGGGAGACACGTGACACCAGCACACACCAGTCTGAGCGGTAGAATAGGGATAGAGCTAACGGGCTAAGGGAATACGGCTATGTTGTGGTTTTCATAAGTATTATGGGCTGTGACAAAGTGGGTCTTTCTCCCATTAATCTCACATTAACTTTATTTAATTTCACACATTTGTCCATTTAATTTCTCACATTTTTAATAACTAACTAAACTGCTAGATACAAATACCACAGTTTTTTTTGTTTAGTCTTTGTTTAGCTAGAGTGCACCTTCTAAGTGAAACACCACACATACACCAGTTTCTTTAAATATATATTTTTTGTTAAACCTATTAATTTCAGCTATAGTTCCGTTAAACATATTCACATTCATTGCTTGCCTGAGTCTCCACATGGTCCCAATTTAAAGCCTTGTGGGGTGAGGTCGTGGGCCAGACCATGTGGAAGGGAGGACTGGTTTAAGTTCCTTTTTGTTTCAATGTCTTTGTATTTTGGTTTCACTATTTCATTGTTTAGTTTCATGTTAAACACTTTTGTTAAAGGGACCTAGGCCCTCGTAATAAAGCAGTTAGACTGATGTACTCAAGTTCATGAGTGAGGGAAGGATGGAGTGTGAGATTGACAGGCGGATCGGCAAAGCATCTGCAGGTGATGTGGTCCCTGTATCGTCTGTTGTAGTAAAAAAGGAGTAGAGTTGAAAGGCGAAGCTCTCAATTTACCGGTCAATCTACGTCCCTACCCTCACCTTTGGTCATGAGCTCTGGGTAATGACCGAAAAGACAAGATCGCAAATACAAGCGGCCGAAACGTGTTTTCTCCTCAGGGTGGCTGGGCGCTCCCTTAGAGATAGGGTGAGGATCTCGGTCACACGGGAGGAGCTTGGAGTAAAGCTGCTGCTCTTACACGTCAAGAGGACCCAGTTGAGGTGGCTCGGGCGTCTGCTCAGGATGCCTCCTGAACGCCTCCTAAGGGAGATGTTCTAGGAATGCCCCACCGAGTGGAGGCCCCAGGGAAGACCCAGGACACTCCTGAGGGACTATGTCTCTCGGCTGGACTGGGAACGCTTTGAGGTCCCACCGGAGGAGCTGGAGGACGTGTCTGTGATGAGGGAAGTCTGGGAGTCCCTGGTTAGACCCAGCCCCAGATAAGCGAAAGAAAATGGATGGATGGATGGATGCTGCTAAAGTTACAATCTAATCGGCACCTATGGCATGGTTTGTATTTTGGGGGAGGCCCTTTCTGCTGGGGAGAGTATACAAAAGGTCTGGGTTAGTCCATCGGGGGACTTCAGTGCAGCTCTGTGCATGTGGTTGTTGTTTTATGTTGTTTTATTTTATTTTGCAATTCAGCCGGAGTCATCTTTTAATAAATTCAGTCTGGTAAAAGACAGTCTTTTTGTGCAAGCCTGCCTCCTGCTTTGACCACATCGGACCAGCTTCCCCACATGGGCATATAAAGTGTAATGCTAATGGTATTTCATGTTGTAAAGCCACTCAGTCCCCTGTTACATATGAAAAATGCTGGAGATGATGTGTCGTTCTGTTCTTGAGTCTAATCTAATTAATCTTGAATTTTTATTCCGTATTTATATTCTGCCGTTGTTCTTGAACTTTCCGTTGCAACATTTGAATTTCTCCATCGTGTGACAAATAAAGGCTGTCCAATTTAGCCAATTTACCCTCTTTAATCCAGGATTTAAAAGGCCCATCGTACGCTACATTTTTATCTAGCTTCCTCAATAAAAGCGCACCTGAAGTTGTGTTTTGTTTCATGCACACATGTTAAAAGCAAAACCCTTCTCTAAAAGCACTTACTTTGTAATGCCATACAGGAAGTGCTCCACTGTGTTTTTAACTTCATACATCTTTACAAGAATCATTTAGATAATTTCAGCTCTGGAATTTCAAAAGGTAAAAGGTATCTGTTAAGCTGGAAAACTACTTGTTTGTGATATCGCGAGGTGGAACACAGCATTTTGACCTTTGGAGATGTAGACAGACTAATATTAAAGTGTTACTCAAACATGTGTAAATGAAACAAAACACAACTCCAGGTCTGTTATAACATGGCTTAAAGCTCACAGGAGTCAGTTTTGTGTACTGTCCACTTAAAGGTGTTCACTTTTAACTTATAGTTTTATTTTGCCCTTGTAGAATCAGACCACTGATCCCTGTCTGCATCAAATGTTATCAGCTGTAAACTGGGAAATAACACTAATGTGCCAGGAACTATAGTCGAACAGCTCTAATGCAAACTGCTGTTGTGTCCTTGGGCAAGACATTGCACCCATCTCGGCTAGTATGAGTGTGGCGTGTGCGTGAATGATTGGTGGTCAGGAGGGCTATGGCGCAGATTGGCAGCCTTGCCTCTGTCATTCTGCCCCAGGGCAGCTGTGGCTATAATAGTGACTTACCACCCCCAAGTCTGGAGTGAATGAATAATGCGGGTGCCTAATATTAACTGTGACACTCAAACTGTGTTGTGCACTGAGTTGTGGGAGGGGGGGAACAGGTTTCACACTAGTAGTAAAAGAATATTAGCAATTAATGCTGCAAGCGGTGATGATGGTCCTCGCTCCCTGCGCATGTCCATTCCTCGTGACTGCCTTAGCATGCCATTCTTCTTTCCGGACAGATGTTCATGCCACTATCTGTTCCCCTTCAGACTACTTCTATACTACAGTGTGGCAGTTGCTTTGTACTGAAGGTGTTCATGGCTTTGAACCAGCAACCTCATGCAGCTATGGTGTAATTGACTTTTCTGATTTGAATGGCCTAAGTAATATTTTCCATAACTTCATGAAGTAATTTTTGTCTATATAAGTTCAAAAGGATCTGAATGGTGGACAAACAAAGAATATGACTGAGGTCCAATAGACTTTTTTGTGTATCTTTTACGTGTTTTAGGAGGCGCTATTGTGTCCAGTGGCCATGTGCTTTTGCTCTATTCAGTCAGGATTCTGTACCAGTGGATACATTTTAGGTTCTCTCAGCCTGAATTTGGTCGGGCCAATCATTTTTATACCCCCATGTGAGACTTTTTGCCGACTTTCAGGGGGTCAAAAATGTGATTATTTTGTCGGGGGGGGGGGAACGAAAATGAAGAACAATACCCCAATAATAAATAGACATACACAGTGTAGCTTTAAAACATTGCAATTTTGATACACTGAACCCTTCTGCACATACCCAGCTCCTCCCAACCCTCTGGCGGCCATTTTGTCCATAATTCCTTCACCACCTGATTGTAGCGTTACACTTGGACTTAGTGATGCATGGCCAAGTCAATACATCCCATCTACGTTTAGCTCATATTTAGTGCGTAATGTGTGTATTAATCCTCATATCCCATCCACAAACAGCCACTTGTTTACATAAATAAACATTGTTGGGCCTGTTGCCGTGGATACAGTATAAACAGGTTGCCTAATAGAGTGGGATGTTCACATGGATCAGGTTTCAGGGTAATGGCTGATTCTGCTGTCAGATTTTTCATAACCAAATAATATGAGCTCTATAGGGAGACCTGTGTTTATGAAATGCTGTGTTTTGGAGTTGAAGATTTAGACATATTTGAACATATTAAAATGCGGAGTTTCCCCGTGATAATTCTTGCTGACATTTTTATGCTTATATTAATAAAGTTATCATCCTTGTTTTTGGGCAGAACATTTTTGGAAAAGGATCTAATAGCTGTTTTTTCTGACAAGTATTGAGATTACGATTAGATTTGCAATGTGTTTAAAAAATAGGATTCTGTTCTGACGGCGGCGCACTGTAAACAACTCCAGATGCATTAACATTTGAGAGAAGACTGAAAGCTGAACTGGTAAAACAATAAAATGAAATGTGTGAGTGAGAGTTCTGTCTTTGGGCAAGACCCTCCACCCAGCTTCTATGTGCTCTGAATGAGAGCCACATATTTAGTGACCAAATTCCAAATGCAAAATTTCCTTTGTTTTTACTTTTAATCATGTTAGAAATTTGTTCTCTCATTAAAAACATCTGGAGTTGTATTTCACGTCATTCACGCTGGTTTCAATAATCCTCCATAAAAAGCCTTTTGTGTCTGACCCTCCTCAAATACTTTGTTTTAAGCATTTCTGCCAGCGTTCGTGTAAACCAGGGCATGTTCCTTATTTCCAAGTTAAATCATCTGCGTTGTGGTAATTCCCTCTGTTGCCTCACCTGGAGTGGTATTTCCCTTCATTTACATTTCATTAATCTATTAATCCAAAATCATCTTTGATATTGAATACTTATTCCATGGTGACCAAAAGCATGTTTTCAATGGAATTAAAGGGACCTATTCTGCAAAATCAGCTTTTCAGAGCTTTTAACCACACAGATAGCTTTTCATTTACCCTCTGAGGTTGTATTTATGTATGCATGCTTGAGTATTCAAGACGTCATTGCTCCAATCTACATCCGGCATATACACCCACTGCTCTGTAGTTACTATGTCCTTGTTGTCCAGTTGAAACATGTAGACCTTTTCCTTTGTTGCATTGTCATTTTAGAAAATGAAGTATAGAAATGTAGAAATTTAAAAAAAAAATCTGCTGTTTGCTAGTGTGATCTGCACTTATCCATATGTTAAAGTGTTCCTGCCTCGCTCCTGTGGCTGTGGTCAGAGGACACAAGGACAACACAGTCTTCTTCTCCACACCTGAAGGGTCGCAGGAGCTGCTCGTCCTTTGGGGTCTTCTGAGTGTGTGAGTCCAATGACCACTCCAGTTTGTTGCTCTAGAGTTTGTGACTTTATCTTGTTGTAATGTACAGTAATAACAGGGCATTTGCTCCCTTAACGTGTTCATTTGTGCCCACACCACACACATTACTCTATGCACATAGGAGCTAGACTTATGCTAACGTCAGCTCCTATTGGGTGCCACAGTTTCCTAATGCAGAAGTCATTGGTTTCTTTTATTAAGTCGTTTTAGATGAATATTGCTATTTAAAATGTCCAAATGATAACGTAATGATCCACCGGTGTCAGAGATTATAACTATATAGCAGACACAAGCACAATATGTCTTCTTTAAAGCAGCAGCAATGCATAACGTGTGTCTTTAAAATCACTATGTAATTATCAGTGACTTATTTTGCAAAATAAAGCCCACAGTTCATCCACGTTCATTATTTTAAGCACGAAAGCATGTTTATTTACCCAACACGGATTCATATCCCTCCCCTTGCTTCACACCCACCCCCTGCTGCTACAGTCACACAGTGGTCTCAGCTAACGCCCCCCGCAGGCACCGTTGTGTATGTGCGTGTGCGTGCATATAAACACGCCCATCACACAACCGCGCTCGTGTCACCGCTTCACTTTGATCACGCGCCGCCATCTTTGACAGGTCACCGTTGCGGATGCGTACGACGTCATGGCTATCGCTAATTAGCTGTTGTTTTGTCAGTAGTGAGATGGCCGCCAGTAGCCACGCTGTCATGTATTTCTACCAAACAAACAGGAGCCTACGCCGATCATTACTGTGGCAGATTGTGGAGTGAGTACAGCGGTAGGAGGTGACCCGATGAGTGTGTACTTCTTTGTAGTACTAACACGGTGTAGTTATTGAAATGAAAGCAAAGGATATTTGACTTAACCTGACTTACTGCCTCAGAATCGCATTTGGAGTGTTAGATGTAGAGGCTATGGGTTAAAGCTTTTGATTTTTGCGTGACTCCTAGCTTGAAATAATAAACACATATGGTGAAGTTGAGAATACAATTTCAGTAATTTGACATTTAAAATAAGTTATAAGTTATAACAAATTATGCTAAATTTTGCTTATGCCAAAGTATCTCTGGGGATTGTCACTTTGAAGAAATGTATGCCAAGGTAAAAGTCTTAAATACCTTATATAGTATTAATCGGTATAATATTGAAACTGCTGTTATCCATCACTTGTGAAAAAGAGGAAATGATGATGCTGAGGGGGATTCATATTTCTATACAAAGTCATATTTTGGGGACGCAGACTCCTGACTCCTGTTTTTCTCAGGACATATATGCACAATTGACTTTTTTGAACAGTTCTCTCGTCAACAACATACCTGGAGATGTATTTGGCTTCATTTATATGTGTTTTAGTAGTGTAAAAAGTGTCAAATAGCCTTAGAGAACAGGCAGGTAGAATTTTCCCAGGATTGTTGCGTCACAGGTAGAAGCCCGATGCAGTTTGTTTAGTCCATAAATCATCGCCAGACCCATCCTAAGCAGTTCTGTGCTCAAATTGCATTCATTAAGATTAAGGTTAAGGTACATGTCATTGTCCTTGTAGGAAAACTTGTCCTCTGCATTTGAATTATCTCTCAATGCCGCTGGGGCATCTCCTCGGGAGTAGTGAGCAGCACACCACAGTGCTCGGGGACTCATCCAGATCTTTTTGCTAGGCTTGGTCAGGACTACCTTAGCTGGAGCATTTCACCTATTGTGCATGTTTTTGTTGGAGTACCCGAAGGAACCCCACCCAGACACAGGGAGAACATGTAAACTCCACACAGAATAGACAGCTGGGGTATGTTCCTTATTAGCTAAGATTTGGTTTCCCCCATAATTCCGTCTGCTGTCAGTAGATGGAGCCCTATATCTGATTCAAGTATGGGGAGAATCCAAGCTGGAAAATAGGGTCTTTTTTGATATATGGTCATTATTTTAAAATGTAAAACATGAGATGCCAAAGCAAAGGTACTCAAGAGCACGCTTAAAGTCCATTAACAATAGAAAATAAGTCATAATATGTCTCCTTTAATAGTCATTCCCTTGTCGTGTCCCAAGCCCCTCCCTCCTGCCGTCCTGGAGAAGGCCTTTCCCCTCCACACCTGTAACAAACTCACCTGTGCTTTAAAGACTCACTCACTGTCTGTTTGAGCGGCTGTGGGGGTACAGAGCCCATTAGCGGCTAAAGCAAGGTTAAAAACAGTAGCACAGCGTTTTTCCTCCGCCCTCCATCCATCAGGCTTTAGATCGTCTCCAGAGTACAGTAAGGTAAATGATGTATGCATGTGTCTGATAGGTAGATGAGGTTAGCATTAGCCTTAAGCACAGATAAGTAGCATTACATGGAGGACATTAAAGCAGGAGGAGAGGGAGATTATAGAGCTAAAGGACAAACGTGCAGAAAGCATAGAAAGATGAGCAAATGTTCAGATGTGCACTTCAGTTATGGAGTTCTGTCAAGTGCATATAAAAGAACTGGGAATTAGGCAAATATAAAAATACAAAAACATTATTTATAAGGAGGTATTTTACTTCTATGGGGTATTAACTTCTAACACATAACATATTTGGATCACCATGTTACCTTTTATTGATTTGAAAATGCTATATTCACTCTGAGTCCTCCCTCCCATTTTCTCTCTCACAACACAGGATAATGAAACTACTGCACATCACATCAGGTTTGTGAAGTTGTAGCGTATTCTTTTGTATCTTGCTATTTGTATACTTATAGAAAATTGATGTGCGGGAGCATGGGTGACATAGGCTTGTGGGAAGAGTCTTGAACAGGATTCGACTGCTAACTTTAAGGAGGGTTGGAATGGTTCCTAGGAGAGATTGCTAGATTACTCAAATATGAATGGATGACAAACTAATACAGGCATGTTTTCCATTACGTTGTAACATGGTAGAAAGCTCCAAAAAGTCAAATTTTGATAATCCTGCTCCCTGTAAACGCACAGAGCTCAGGTAAAATGGACTCTATAGATGGAAGGTTACATGACTCGCTGGGCAAGACACTTTGGCAATCTAGAAGATACGTGTATCCATGACAATATCTTGAAAAAACATGCTCTCTTAGAATGAGCGGGCTTGCTTCTCCAACGAATTGACCATAGAGATATATAAGTAATGCCATATCAGCAATGCACCTATCACTAGTATTGTTAAATTGTCTTTTTTTAAGTAACCAGGACAGAAAGACGCCATTAATGCTGTAGTTGATTAAAGAAATTCATGTTGGACTAAAGACATGTCCTGTAGCTCGACTAAAAAGGGGGTGGGGCAAAAGTTCTCAAAACTATTACATATCTCTATGTAACTGACCCAAACTGCACTCACAAGACTACACCTGCAGGGGGAGTTCATGCAAAAACAACTATTTATGCAGAAAAAAGTACTAGGAAACAATGTTTTGTTTATGTATATACAATGTATTTATTCATACAAATACCACACAATACCAAATCTTCCGCTAACTCATTCACTAACTTCTACTTTCTGTTGTTCTCCCATGTAAATCCTTATACTCTAAATAAAATGATCAGTCGTTGAATACACACTTTGGTCACATGTTAGTGGCTCTGTGGACCAACCCGAGTGTACACAAGAGTTTTTTCTTTCAAGCTGGCCTTGTTCACATACACCGTGCCTCATTCACCCCGAACATGCACAATGAGACGTGAGAGTTCCTCAGCTGATCAAAGAATTTATTTTTATGACAACAAGCAAGCAAATATGCACACATGCTCGCTTCCACTATACACAGTGTTTTTTTCTGTCACCTGTGGTTAAATGCACTGTGAGGACTGTGTGTGTTGGTGATGGAGGAGAAAAAGCTTTTTGAGCGACACACAGACAGACCCAGCCTCACCTGCGCAGACAGACCCATGCTCACCTGCGCAGACAGACCCATGCTCACCTGCGCAGACAGACCCATGCTCACCTGCGCAGACAGACCCATGCTCACCTGCGCAGACAGACCCGTGCTCACCTGCGCAGACAGACCCGTGCTCACCTGCGCAGACAGACCCGTGCTCACCTGCACAGACAGAGGCAGGAGGTGACTGATCCAAACTGCTCCAAATCAGACGAACGTGTCAAACAGCAGCTCTACAGCACTCAAGCTTTTTTTTTATTTTTTTTTTACATCGACCTAACTAATGTCAGTTTGAAAACAACCTGCCTCAAATCAACCAATTAATCAACTAAAAAACTAAAGACCTACAGCTCTTATTTACCATCTGCCGTGAAACAGAATTTTCACATATTGATCCTAATGCTTTCGCCCATGACATTTACTAAACCCTCTTTTTTCTACATACAACCCTATCCTTACATCAGATCATATTATTTTGAATATTTGTCATTCAACCTAAACTTTTTGAGCCATTTTTGCACTGTTCTTTCCCGCTCACAACAAAGGCCCTCAGATGGAGCTGGGAGGACAGAGGAGGAGGAGGAGGAGGAGGCTAACTCCAGAATTCTGCACCAGGTTTAAAAGTTCTTTGACAGCCTTTTTACTTTTTCCAACTGTACTTTTTGTTGTTGCTCCAAAATCCCAGTGAAGAATCAGGGAGAAAAACAAAAAACGAAAAAAAAAAAAAAAAACAAAAAAAAAAAACAAAGCTCAGAATGCCAAGGAGGAGTGCTGTGGAGAGAGAGGAGACGAGAGGGGCAGATATATGGACTGTCGGACGTATACCTCCCCCCTCGGACGAATCTGTGTGTGTTTTTTTTAGAAATTCCCATCCCATTTCATGAATTGTATTTTCTTTTGGTAACTTCACTTTTTTCATTTTTTTATTTATTTATTTCTTTTTTAAATAAATGTTTTGTGTATTATTAAACCACTTATTTTTGCCCCCACCATACCCTGTTAATAATTTAGTAGCAAAAATCTATTATCTACTTTATTTTTTTAATTTAATTTAATTTTTATTTTTTTGCATTTTACTTTATTTCCTTTTCGCTTTTTTATTGCACACATTGCATTATTATTATTATTATTATTATTTTTTTTATTAATTATTTATTAAACTTGTTGTTTTTTTGGGCCCAGCCATACCGTATCTAACAAAGTTTATGATTTTATAGCAAAAAAATACACAAATTATTCTCAAATTAATTTAATGTTTTATTTTTGCTGAAAAGTTTTATTTATTTATTATTATTTTTATTTATTTATTCATGAAAACCTCAGATGGCTTTAAGTTCACAGTTATTCATTATATTTTTTTTCTCGACAACTGTGACAAGCTACTTCAAGGCCTGGGTGCTTGGGTGCTCACATGTTCGGAAAAGGAGAAGGGGGGCTTTTTTGGGGGTGGGGGTATCCAGAGACAGGGAGGGAAGGTACATTTTTTTTTTTTTTTTTTACTCAATGTTTTATTTTTGTGAAAACCTCCAATAGCTTGAAAATCTTGGTTATTCATTGTATTATTTCTCGACAACTGTGACAACCTACTTCAAGGTATGGGTGCTTGGGTGCTCATATGTTCGGAAGAGGGAGGGGAGGGCTTTTTTGGGTGGGGGTGTCCAGAGATGGGTGGGTGAAGAGGGAGGGGAGGCAGAGGACGGGAGGAGAAAGTACAAAGGAATGCCTGGCTGCCATCTTTTTTTTTTTTGTGTCATAGAAATGGGGTAGGCTGGCGCTCATAGACAGCGGCACACTGGAAATAATGGGTAACGTTGGAGTTTAGCCCGGGGCCATATGCCTGCTTTGCCTACTTCTGTATAACTAGTATATTTATAATTCAAATACATACCTTTAATTATTAACAAGCAGCGAATATTAAAGGGGAAATGCCACGGATCTTTTCTACGCACAGATGGAAAAAATACATTTCACTTTTGACAATGGAACAAAGAATAGACAGGACATAGAAATATAAAAAAAATGTGATTTCTGATGCGTTGACAAACAGAATTGGACCTGGGGTGAGGGGACTATATCTTTAGGTGGAAGGTTACATGCACAATTACAGTATATGATAACATTGAAGGCAGTTTTTCCTATATAGACTTGTACTTTACTATGAAATATCCAAAACGCAGGACTATGCTGTATTACAACACAATTTAGCATTTTAGGATGTATTCAATATTATTGGCTCATAAAATGTCGTAATGTCACCCGAAGCCAATTGTCTTACACGCATAGACTGTATAAAGAAGTGGCCTGAGTGAGTGTGACGTCACCCATAGCGTTCGGGTCCAGACAGATGAAGCTCATCCAGGCTAGCGGTTATAGCGGCCAATTTGGAGCCAAGTTATATATTTGGAATTCCGGCCGTGAGTATCATAGCAACCAAAGAGCCAATCCGGAGCAAGGCTGTTGATGGTAACGTCCCTTCATGTCCGCACCACTGGTTTAGCAGGAAGTGGGTGCTTGGCAGAGTTGTCAATCAAACCTGTTGCTACTGCTAAAGGGCACAACCTCGGGGAAAGAAGGCACCTCATATCTTGATTTAAAGACAAGATAGTGAAATAAAAATATCAGGATCATGGAAAGCGGGTTAATACAAACATTTTAAAACCAAAATGACTGGACTCACTGCAGCAGTTACGAAGAGAGGAGCGACATTTTTTCAATAGAAAATGAATTGGAGCCAGAAGCGGGCCCACGATCACGTCCTATTTGGAACACGACGGCTATCAGGTTAGCTATGTCCGTTTATACAGTCCATGATTACAAGTCTTATTTAAGGAATTGTTTGTCAATCAAGGTTACAATTTGGTACATTTTTTCCTGCAGAGATGAGATGATGGTTCGGTGGCACATGCCCTTCCTCAGCCTAAACAGATGGCAAATGGGACAGACTTCAGACAGAACAGCAGCAACTAGAAATAAAAAAAAAATTAAGTGAAAAAAATTCACTTTACACATTGGAATTAAACAACATGGAGACTATTTTATACTAACAAAACAATTAAATGCATATATCAAAAATGTATGATGTGCAAAAAATAAACAAAAACAAAAAAAAAACTTGCAGGAGATAAATCGAGATAGACCTTTTTTGTTTTTAATGTGTATCACTTATTAAGTACCTGTGTATAAAACATGATTAATGATAATTGTAATGGTCACTATCTAAACTTCAGCACCTGCAGCCAATCATGAATCAGTGCTAGTTCAGCCTCTGCAGCTCAGTGAGTGAAATCTGGAGGTTCTGAGCTTTCACATGAGGCCTGTCCATAAACTGAGAATGAGAAAAAAACATGTGCGTGTCTCTATCTGCAGATTAAAACTCTAAGAGGCAGGCGACACTGTTTCTATATTATTACTGTAACTGCATCCTCCCAAACCATTTTCCATATACCCAACCACATCCTTTTATTCAGCGATAAAACCATCACACTTAAGTCTTTTCAACACCAAATACCCCAGAGGACAGTGTGTTTTGCTTCCACTTGAATCGACCGTGTAGTGCAAACAGTTCAGGCGCCCACCAACGCACTATTAGCATGCTATCGCTAGCTCTTGTTTCCGCTTTTCATTTCTGGACCTATTTCTGGTATGCGAGCGCGCTTTGATGTGGCTCATGCATATTGACGACGCGGTGAAGACGAGGATGAAGAGGAGGAAGAAGGAGGAGGCGGCCATGTTAACTAAAGAAAGCATGCAACCCACTTAAGAACGCTGGATTGGTTTGCCCCATTGAAGCTAATTAGCCAAAGAGATATTGGAGAATTAGCGCATCCATGCTAATTGATGATAATATTACTGTAATGAGGATTTGTACACATTTCCATACTGCTTAAACGGGATGCGGTAGTATATGTCATGGCATTAAAGAGATGGTAATGAGAAAAATGTTATTACTTTGACTGAAATGTTCCACCGTACAGCTTTAAACATACAGTATTTCTACCATTAGTGGTTTTATTGCACTAAAATATTGAGTGATAGTGAGCCGGATCTGACCTGTAACTTGGTCTAGTTGCACCACTTGCGCGATTCAACTGATGTATCAAAGTGTAATGCCATACTGTGGAACATTTTTCCATGGAGATAAATAGGTGGTGTACGTTCCACTACAAAATTTAGACAGCTCAACTTAAAACCCTTTTGGAGCTTTCTGCCATGTTCTAATGTTCCCTCATCAAAAACATGGCTGAAGAGGTTTTTATATGTCATCCATGCTTGTTTGAGTAATCTAAAGATCTCTCCCAGGCCCGGTTGGAACCCTTTTGACAATAAGCTGTAAGATTCTGTCCAATGCTCCGCCCACAAGCCTACATCACCCACGCTCCCACACGACCATTCTCCATAAACATACAAAAACATGATACAAAACAATTCACTACAACTTGTCAAACCTGATCCAATGTGCAGTAGTTTTGTTAGCGGGATGCACGGCGATTGTGTTGTGAAAGCGCTCTGAAGGGGGAGTGACTTAGCACAGACAGCAAAGGGAGGGGAGACTCGTAGCATCAAAAACGAAAGCGAAACTTATAAAACATGTTAATAAATTGATTCTTGTAAGCTTTAAGCCATGTTTTAATGTTGTTACCTTCTCAAAAAGATACACAGAGCTTTGTTTCATTCACACTTTTTAGTATTAGTCTAGCCATATCTTTAAAGCTCAAAATGCTCTGTTCCACCTTGTGATGTCATGAGGCAGTAAGTTAACACTTTTTACTTTTTGTTCAGTAGAGATTGATAATACCAGGTCTGAAATTTTCCATATGATTCTTGTGAAGGTGTATGGAGTTTAAAAACACAATAGAGCACTTCCTGTATTACCACATGACATCACAAGGTGGAACAGAATGTTTTCTATTTGAGAGAAGAACTTAGCGTAAATATGCAGGATTTGTGTGATAAATGTGTGAAAGAAACAAAGAAAAACTCCAGGTATGTTCATAACGAGGAAACAACAATATAACGTAGTTTGGAAAATAGCGTAATATGGGCCCTTTAATTATCATTATGTTAAATACGATTTATAGAGAAATTTGTCTAAACCGTCATATGCACTTTAAGTTTGGTTTACAAAGACAGAAGACGAGATCACCGGGGGGAATTGATAATTAAATCCACACCACATCTGAATAATTATTTGAATGATTTGAAGATTCTGTCCCCGTTCAGTTGAGTCAACACACATGACGACTGTGTGTGTCACTTCTGTCACTGACAACAAAGACACTGGGATTTCAAAGTGAGATGTAGGCCACCGAGCTTCAGATCACAACGCGCCTCACTCACACTATCCCACATCTGCAGATAAACTCTCTAATTACGGAGCAATGAAAAGGAATGAGCCCGTCTTAGATGAAGCTCAGAAAAGTGGGATTTGGTGAGCATGTGGATATGTTTTAGGTTATTGGGGCTCATAGTTCAATTAAATATATTTAGAACAGTGATGTAAAAAATAGAGAATTGCTATCACACTCAGCAAAGCAAAGATGTTTAAAAGAGGCCTGTTATGCAAAATTATTTCTTAGAGACTTTCTTATTTCCCCTCTCAAAGTTGTATTTCAAGTGATTCATGCATGTTTGAGTAATCTTTATTTCCTTGTATTCAAGACGTCATTGGTCAGATCTATCCCCGTTTTCACCGGTACACGCCCTGCTCTGTACTTACTTAGTTTTCCAGTTTCATTTGGCTAATCGGTGATAGATAGATAGGATTTATCGTTGATCACTATTGTAAATTTAACGATCTGAGTGCTGCTTTTGACACTGCCGATCATGGGATCCTCTTACAGAGACTGAAGGACTGGGTGGGCATCTCTGGTACAGCACTAAACTGGTTCATGTCCTATCTAGAAAACAGGGAGTACTTTGTTGAAATTGAAAACTGTGTCTCAGATCACATGGTTGTGACCTGTGGGGTTCCCCAGGGGTCAATCCTGGGACTCCTTTTGTTCAGTCTTTACATGCTGTCGTTAGGTCAGTTAATACGCAGCAATAATGTGTCTTACCACAGCTCTGCAGATGACACTCAGGTCCACGGTTGACATAGATTATAACTACATAGCAGACACATGGACAGTATGTCTTCTTTTAATTATGGGATGCTGTGACAACGTAATAAACACTGTTATAAGTATAAGTGAGGTATAAACTATAACAGATTTTTTGTAAGGCATATAGTGTATAGATCGACTGTATTATGTAAACTTAACTGTTTTTTTTTTGTTTTTTTGTTTTTTTTAGCTTTCTACCATTTTATAACTAGGTTTGCATGATATTGAAAAGAAATTGTGATATGGCGATTAAGAACTGTGATACTGATATTTTTGTAATATTTTAAGTTCATTATTAGTTATTAAAAAAATGCTTGCTTTAATTTACCAGTGAAACTGTCTAAAAATAAAAATCAGGGTCGAATCAAGGCTAATTTTGGACTTAAAAATAGGGTATTTTGCTCCTATGATAAGATATTGGAGATAAAAACGCAACGCCACCAAGCCATATCTGATAGCAAAATCCTTTCTAATTAGATGCAGAAAGCACACAGTGGACTTATTTTGACCTCAAGAGCTGCTCATACAATATACCTGTCATGGGCTGGACACATTTTTCTCAAATAAATGAAAAAATGGGAAACAGGACCTGCATGGTTCCATGAAAATAGAAAGTTAAAACCATACTTTGGAACGTTCTCAGTGGAGATAGATTTTCATTTTTATGCCATACTGTCTTTGTCATTAATATACTTTTAACCTTTGACTTGTTTACATTCAAAACATTGACAATAACTTGATAATTTGCATACACATTTTTACATTTCTGGTGCTCTGTATATCACGCATATTTTTTTCCAAACTCGATAGGATATACTTCTTCAATGAAATATCCAGCACCCCAGAAATGACACTTACATTTTATCTTTCATATTAAAAAATCATATCTGTGCACTGCCTATGGCCTGTTTGAGATCTCCGAACATCATTTTTCCCATGTACCTTAAACACATCGTCCACCGACATTACCCCCAATGGCAGCATTCATAAAATCTAATTCACGAGTTAAACACTGAAATATGTCACGTCTTTATGCGGTTTCATAATCAATATTTGATGTCATGCCGTACGCCTTTGGGTATTTGCATGTATTTTGTCCCAGTGAGGCTTCCGTACACCAGAAGGAACACCCAAGTATTTACTATTACAGACAATGGTGGCGCTTTTTCACTGATGTTTTTCCTTTATTTCCATGACTATTTACATTGTAGATTCACACTGAAGACATCAAAACTATGAACGAACATGAGAGAAAACACCTGCAGGCCAACGTGATGAAGATCAAGGAACTGGTGGTGGACCTGAGTAGGACCAAAGACTCAGGATGTTTTACGAGTCTGTGTTGGCCAGTGCTATCATGTACGTGGTGGTCTGCTGAGGAGGTAGACTGTATGAACAAGGAGGTAGGCTTTAGGAACAGGGAGGTAGACTGTAGGAACGAGGAGATAGGCTTTAGGAACAGGGAGGTAGACTGTAGGAACAAGGAGGTAGGCTGTAGAAACGAGGACGTAGACTGTAGGAACGAGGAGGTAGACTGTAGGAACAAGGAGGTAGGCTGTAGGAGTCTATAGTGGCCAGTGCTATCATGTACGTGGTGGTCTGCTGAGGAGGTAGACTGTAGGAACGAGGAGGTAGGCTGTAGGAACGAGGAGGTAGGCTGTAGGAACGAGGAGGTAGACTGTAGGAATGAGGAGATAGGCTGTAGGAACAAGGAGGTAGGCTGTAGAAACAAGGAGGTAGGCTGCAGGAGTCTATGGTGGAAAGTGCAGTCATGTACGTGGTGGTCTGCTAAGGAGGTAGACTGTAGGAATGACGAGGTAGGAACAAGGAGGTGGGCTGTAGGAACCAGGAGGTAGGCTGAAGGAACCAGGAGGTAGGCTGTAGGAACAAGGAGGTGGGCTGTAGGAACCAGGAGGTAGGCTGTAGGACATGAACGTTCATGGTCCTGTTTAGGTGTTTGATTTTCAACAAAAAAGGTGAAAGTGACTAACTGACAAACTGCTGGCTAATGCTAGCTAGCTTGTGACTGTGATGCGTGAGAGGGACTTGTTTAACAGCACAAATCAGATCACCTGTTGTAGTTCCAGCTAAACCAGATTGTGTTAAATGAAAGCTCAGATTAAAGTCTAAGCCTCAGACAGCACAGTGCCTCCAGTTAGCATCACACCCCCAGGGAAGTCAATGGCATTTGCTGCAAAGTATCAATTAGGGTCACCCCTCTACAAAAGTTACATATTGCATATTTAAGATGACACATACAATACCAGTACAGGACTTACCGTAGAGGACCAACACACTGTATTTAATAGGTCCATGAATTGACTTCCTCTTGCATCATTTCAGGAGCTCTGATTGGATAAGAGCTACGGCTGCACATACTAGCTCTTTTCCCCAGTTCTCCTAGAATGGCCTACTTTCTCTAGTTTATGCTCTATGTTATCTGTATGAACTTTAAAAAGAAAATATTATTAAAGGTCCCATATTAGGCTAAATTGACTGGCTTTTAGTCATGTTATAATGTTGTTACCTCATCAAAAATATACCAGGAGTTGTGTTTGGTTCATTCACACATGTTTGAGTAACCCTTTATTATCAGTCTGTCTACATCTCCAAAGGTCAAAATCATGCAAATGATTCTAGTGAAGCTGTGTGGAGTTTAAAACACAGTGGAGCACTTCCTGTATTACATGACATCACAAGGTGGAACAGAGTGTTTTAGGTATAGGTATGTTTTGAACCAATACTGATGTCTGATATGTCTTGCTGCTGTGGCTGACAACCGATATTTAGCTCTTAAAATCCATTGCAAAGACCACAAATACAACACAGGACACAAGACTGGCCAAATATTTATCTTTTTTTAGTGTTTTTTTTTTCTTTTTCTTGATACCAATTTTTCTTTTTCTTGATACCAATTTTGGGAACAGAATAACCCTCATCCGTAATAGAAATGTCTTCAATTTATTAAGAGTGATTCAGGCTTAGTACCTGTTTCATTAAGTAGTTATTAAGGCATAATCGTTCTTATAGCACCTATTCTGCAAATTCAAATTTTCAGAGCTTTTAAACATGTTATAGTTGTTTCCCCTGAAGTTGTATCTGAAGTGATTTGAGAACGATCTGAGCAATCTTTAATCACTTATATTCAAGACGCCATATTGTCGAACAACCTCCGTTTTCACCTCCACTGGTACACGCCCACTGTGACTTACATACTTCCATCTCCAATTTAACTCTCTTAATTGTGAAGGATTCGGCAGCGTCACGTAATGTAATTTTGGTACAAATGAAAAAAATTCGCTACTCTCTAGTGTGATGTGCAGCTGTCCATAGGAGCGGCCGACAGCTCCATGGCGCTTTGTTGTGATGATGTTTACGGCAACGTCAGCTCCCATTGGGCAACTGTGGGTTTTCTAACGGTCAGCGGACATGTTTCTTTTATTAAGTTATATTAGTTTATTTACCGTAGCTTATATTGCCCAGTGGTGCTAACTAACTAACTCAATGCTGCTGGGGAAACCTGTCAGAGAAGTGGGACCCATCTCCACATCTTGTTCTCATCTTGGTCAGGACTTTCTTAGCTGGAGGATTTGACCTATGGTGCATGTTTGATGAGGGAAACCAGTGTGCCCTGGAAGAAACCCATTAAGACACAGGGAGAACATGCAAACTCCACACAAAAAGGCCCGGGAGTAGAACCTGGAACTTTCTTATCGCCGTTCCACCATCACAGTATTGATTTTTGACCTGCAAATGTACACTCTAACACTTCTAGCAAATTCTAGTTCAAACCAGCTAGCTAAGCGCTTCAACTCGCTAATATCCAACAAGCGCAACACAATGTAAAGTAATACAAAGGTACGTGCATAAACAAAGCCACGTTAGCTCATATGCTACACTGTTTATATGTGGAGGAGGGGGGTATGGGGATACTCCTGAACGTGTCCTCTGCTCACGGTGGCCAGTGGAAGCTTTGGTACTTCGCTTTTGCGTTTGAATCTGCGGATTGCGCCATAGTTTGACAAGGCCGTGGCTAATTAGAGCAGCTCGAGCTCGTACCTGCTCGATCATATAGAGCGTGGGGGGAGGAGAAGGAGAGGCTGAGGTCTAACGGTTAAACAAAGGAGGTGTTTGTGTATGTGTTTGTATTGTCGTATGGTAGGTTGAGTTATTACAAAGTGTTTTAAGGGTATATTGGGGGTAAACATTTATACATAATCAAAACTGGGAATAAAAAGAGCTGCAATTACATTAATATCTCTCACATGTCGGTGTAATCCTGCAGATGTTCAGGCTCCAAAGCTTAAAGAGGAGGAACTATGCTGTGGGGAAATGGGCCAATGTGGTTAAAGTAGGAGGCAGACTCGGAAAATTTCCCAGTTACCAAAATTTATTACCGTGGAAAAATGATACATGTTTACAAAAATGAATGGTACTCAAGTAAAGCAACATAAATCAAGAAACTAATGAAAAACCCACATGTACCAAGCTACACTGATTCTCCTGAAAGCCTGACTTGCCCTGCTTATATACTCTCTCAACCCAGAAGCACCTCCTCCAGGTAAACACCATTTACTTCACAGGTGCTGCAGGTACAACTTCAGCAGGATCTCATACTACACTGTGGAGTTATGAGGGCCTGGATCTCTTGAACTCAAAAAGTGTCTAAAATAAAACTATAAACACTTTAACACTTGAACAAAATACACAAAAACACTGAAACAAAAAAAAAAGAACTTAACCCAGTTCTCCCCTCCACATGGTCCGGCCCATGACCACGCCCAAGGCTTTAAAAATGGCCGACATAAGACATAAGACCGCCTCTTTGTCTGGACCATGTGGAGAGTCAGGTAAGAATAGATGGATGTGTTAAACTGAAATGATTAAATGTAACTATATAAAATCTCTTTAAAGTAACAGGTGTAAGTGTGGTGTTTAAATTAAAGGTACAGTAAAAGACTAAACAAAACAAACCCGGGATAGTGATGATTTCATTATATATTGAAAAATAATGAAGAAATATGTTTTTATTTTATTTTATTTTATTGAGTTTTCCACCATGTTATAACATTGCTCTCTCATCAAAAACACTCCTGAGGTGCTGTTAGATGTCATCCATGCATATTTGAGTAATCTAGCGATCTCTCCTAGGCCCTATTCAAACCCTCCTTATGCCTGGCTGTAAAATTCTGTGCAAACCTCAGCCTCCAAGCTTAAGTTACCTTTTCTCCAGCACAGCAACTTTTCCATAAATATTCATAAATAACCAGAATACAAAACAATAAACTACAACTTCACAAACCTGGTGCAATGTGCTGTAGGTTTGTTGTTGTTGTTGTTGTTGTTGTTGTTGTTGTAAAAGTGTAAAAGTGAGAGCAAAGGGAGTGAGACACAGAAGTTAATACATTTTTTTCAGCAAATATAGCATTTTCAAAACAATTAAAGGAAACACGGTGCTATAAATATGCTATATGTTAAAAGTTAATACTCAATAAAAGTAAAATACCCTCAAGGTCAAAATATACCCACTGCGTTCTCTGTTTTTGATTTAAAAGGATTTTATTGTTTGATAATCAGGAAGTGTGCATTTAGCATGCCAGTTGTTGGTAGCATTGCTGGTTTCTGAAAGTTATGAAAAGCGCTTATAAACACATCACGGTGAATTATTGGGATGCTCAGAATCCACAAGGCAAGTGACTTTAAAATAGTTCTGTTTTTCACATTTTTAAGACAGTAAAAGTTGGGTCCGGTGCCTGGACAAACTGTTTTATGAGTGAATGTGTTTTCTTTTATCCAAGTAGCTTAGACACTAGTAGGCAGTGACGTACCAGGGCCTGTCAGAACTGAAGAAGCAAACTTTTGTCCTGTTGGCACAATTATATTTTCATTTGCAAAGAATTGGTTAAATAGCAGATTATTGTGGAACATTACTTGCAAAAAAAAGAATGAATCTCCATGGACACGAGCAGGAAGCAGATATAGTGTGAGTGTAAGCAGCTTTCACACTTGGGCAGTGGTAGAAGAAGAACTTGATTTTGTTTCCTAAGTTAAAGTACAGATACTGGAGCAAAAGTAAAAGTATCACATGAAAAAATCCACTGAAGTAAAAGTATTAAAGTACCTGCTTATAATGTTCTTATGAAGTAAAAAGTGAAAATATTTTGTGCAGATTTTGAGGTTTTATAAAGCTTCAAATGTAGTGATTTTAATAAAGGTTTGTGCCCAGTTTTGTTCAATTAAATCAATTGTTTTTTTCTAGATGTTTTTTTATTTGTATATTTCTGTTTGGTTAAATTATGAACGTCTTAAAAAAAAAAAAAAAAAAAAAGTAGAAAGTACAGATATCTGCGCTCAAATGTAGTGAAGTAAAAGTAAATAGTATTCACGTAAGTAAAGTACAGATACCTAAAAATTTTTACTTAAATACAGTCATTTACTACTTTACACCACTGCACTTAAAGGTCTCATAAAACGCAAAATTGACTCTTGTGAACTTTAAGCCATGTTATGTTGTATTCTCCTCATAAACATACCTGGAATTGTGTGTTTAATTCACACGTCTGAGTAATTCTTCTCATCTCCAAAGCTCAAAATGCTCTGTTCCACCTTGTGATGTCATGTAGTGGTAGTTTTCAAGTTAAAAGCTCCTTTTACCTCTAGTTCTGTATTGTCAGTGACAATTCCAGGTATGATATCATATCCAGATGACTCTAATGAAGGTGTATGGAGTATAAAAAACACAGTGGAGAATTCTGGGGCAAGAATCTAAATCTGCAGGGTTTGTGTTAAACATGTGTGAATGAAACAAAACAAAACTCCAGGTCTGTTTGTGATGAGAAAACATTAAAACATAGATCAGAAAATATCATAATATGGGCCCTTTAAGCTGGTTTAGTCCTGATGTAGCCTTGTTTTGGCACAGTGGGTTAAGCGTTCCCCCTCTTACTGGATGGTAACTGGTTCGAATCCCGCTTGAACATGTTCTGTTGTGTCATTAAGCATGTCACTTCATCTTCATTGTTTTTTTTACACTGACATATTTATAATGAGTACACTTTTTGCGCACAGTAGTATGATCATTAAGACGTTTCAATAAATGCCAAAAACAACAGATTTTTCAAATATTTTAATATAAATATAACAGTAACAGTTCACATTATATACAGTTATAAAATATATCGTGTTCTGCTACCTCTGCGCTGATTGTAGCACAGTGGGTTAAGCATTTGCCCACCAACCAGAAGGTAACTGGTTCAAACTGGTCCTGCCAGAGCATAATTCTGTTGTTGTGTCACTAAGCAAGTCACTTACACCTACGATGCCTGTACTTCAGTCAATAAATGTAAGTATTTATACATTTTATAGGTTCTGTGCACCTTCGTCTCAAAGCTAACACACTTTTATTAAAATCAGAAAACATTTTGAGCTTTGGAGATGTAAACAGACTAATAATAAAGGGTTACTCAATATTTGTATTTAATATTCTGCAGATCTTGTTGTTGTTTCACTAAGCGAGTCACTCCACCCATACACTGTCTATATACTTTAGAATTCCTTTTATTGACATGTTTATCTGTACATTTTTCCATAGTGTATAGTAGCATGATTATTAGAATATTTTTTGAATGAATGACAAAAACAACACAGATTTTTCCAATATTTTATACAATTATGATGATACTATAGTCACATGATCTACCTTCTTACACAGCAGTTATAAAATGCTTTGTGAATGGATCCAAACACGGCTGCTCACGATCGAGGTTATGGAGCTCATCAGGGGAGTTTGTGGAGGAGGAGAGCCCGCGTACGCCTCACTGTGCCTGGGATAACAACCACAGGGTCAGTGGGACTCCAGCGGTGGTGGTGGTGGTGGTGGTCGGTGGTCATCCCGTTAGAGCCCCGCCATTTCTACCATGTTATAACGTTGTTTCTTCATCAAAAACATGTCTGAAGTGCTTTTAGATGTCATCCATGCGTGTTTGAGTAATTTAGCGATCTCTCCCAGGCCCTATTCGAACCCTCCTTATGATTTGCAGTAAGATTCGGTCCAAAGCTCCACCCACAAGCCTACGTCGCTCATGCTCCTACACGACAATTCTCCATAAATATACAAAAACATGATACAAAACTGTCCACAACAACTACATAAACCTGATGTTATTGTGTTGTTATAGCGCTCTGAAGGGGGGGTGTCTCAGCGCAGAGAGCAAACGGAGGGGAGACTCAGAGCTTGAAATTACAAAACATGTTAATACTATGTTCTTGGTGAATATAGCATTTGTATAATGTAAATACAAACATAATGTAAATATGTGATGTGTTAGCGATGAATACCCCACAGAAGTAAAATACCCCCGCTTTAAGAAAATGTTCACGTGTGTATTTCATAAAGTTGAAATAGTTTGTAATGTTTGTCTAAACCAATTTCAAATATTTACAAAAATGTGCCTTTTAGAGATATGGATTATAAGAGGTTTTCATTATCAGAGTGTGTAAATATATGTAGCCTATTACAACCTCAACTGACCTGCCTCAACCTGCAGATACACACATACAAGTTTTTCTCATTGATGTAGTCCTGCTTTAGTCCTGCTTTAGTCCTGCTTTAGTCCCGGTTTAGTCCTGCTTTAGTCCTGCTTTAGTCCTGCTTTAGTCTTGTTTTAGTCCTGCTTTAGTCCTGCTTTAGTCCTGCTTTAGTCCCGGTTTAGTCCTGCTTTAGTCCCGATTTAGTCCTGCTTTAGTCTTGTTTTAGTCCTGCTTTAGTCCTGCTTTAGTCTTGTTTTAGTCTTGTTTTAGTCTTGTTTTAGTCTTGCTTTAGTCCTGCTTTAGTCCTGCTTTAGTCTTGTTTTAGTCCTGCTTTAGTCCTGCTTTAGTCTTGTTTTAGTCCTGCTTTAGTCCCGGTTTAGTCCTGCTTTAGTCCTGCTTTAGTCCTGCTTTAGTCCCGATTTAGTCCTGCTTTAGTCTTGTTTTAGTCCTGCTTTAGTCCTGCTTTAGTCTTGTTTTAGTCCTGCTTTAGTCCTGCTTTAGTCCTGCTTTAGTCCTGCTTTAGCCCTGCTTTAGTCTTGCTTTAGTCTTGTTTTAGTCCTGCTTTAGTCTTGTTTTAGTCTTGCTTTAGTCCTGCTTTAGTCCTGCTTTAGTCCCTCTTTAGTCCCACTTTAGTCCCACTTTAGTCCTGCTTTAGTCCCGCTTTAGTCTTGTTTTAGTCCTGCTTTAGTCCTGCTTTAGTTCTGCTTTAGTCCTGCTTTAGTCTTGTTTTAGTCCTGGTTTAGTCCTGGTTTAGTCCTGCTTTAGTCTTGCTTTAGTCCTGCTTTAGTCCTACTTTAGTCCTGCTTTAGTCTTGTTTTAGTCCTGCTTTAGTCCTACTTTAGTCCCGCTTTAGTCCCGCTTTAGTCCTGCTTTAGTCTTGTTTTAGTCCTGCTTTAGTCCTGCTTTAGTCCTGCTTTAGTCCTGGTTTAGTTCTGCTTTAGTCCTGCTTTAGTCCTGCTTTAGTCCTGCTTTAGTCTTGTTTTAGTCCTGCTTTAGTCCTGCTTTAGTCCTGCTTTAGTCCTGCTTTAGTCCTGGTTTAGTCCTGCTTTAGTCCTGCTTTAGTCCTGCTTTAGTCCTGCTTTAGTCTTGTTTTAGTCCTGCTTTAGTCCTGCTTTAGTCCTGCTTTAGTCCTGCTTTAGTCCTGCTTTAGTCCTGCTTTAGTCTTGCTTTAGTCTTGCTTTAGTCTTGCTTTAGTCCTGCTTTAGTCTTGTTTTAGTCTTGCTTTAGTCTTGCTTTAGTCCTGCTTTAGTCTTGCTTTAGTCCCGCTTTAGTCCCGCTTTAGTCTTGTTTTAGTCCTGCTTTAGTCCTGCTTTAGTCCTGCTTTAGTCCTGCTTTAGTCCTGCTTTAGTCCTGCTTTAGTCTTGCTTTAGTCTTGCTTTAGTCTTGCTTTAGTCCTGCTTTAGTCTTGTTTTAGTCTTGCTTTAGTCTTGCTTTAGTCCTGCTTTAGTCTTGCTTTAGTCTTGCTTTAGTCCTGCTTTAGTCTTGTTTTAGTCCTGCTTTAGTCTTGCTTTAGTCTTGCTTTAGTCCTGCTTTAGTCCTGCTTTAGTCTTGTTTTAGTCTTGTTTTAGTCCTGCTTTAGTCCTACTTTAGTCCCGCTTTAGTCCTGCTTTAGTCCTGCTTTAGTCCTGCTTTAGTCCTGCTTTAGTCCTGCTTTAGTCTTGTTTTAGTCCTGCTTTAGTCTTGCTTTAGTCCTGCTTTAGTCCTGCTTTAGTCCTGCTTTAGTCTTGCTTTAGTCTTGTTTTAGTCCTGCTTTAGTCTTGCTTTAGTCCTGCTTTAGTTCTGCTTTAGTCCATTTGAGTGTATCTCTCCATTGTGTTTCTCCTGAATGTTTTTAGTTTGTTTTTGTTTTTTTTTTAGTTTTTTGTGGCCAAGATGGAGGGTTTAAGGACAGGTGGTTCTCTGAGACACTTCTCTATCTGTTTGTTTTCTATGAATGTTCTTTAATCTGTCTGTTATTGACCAGTTTCGCTGTTGGATTTTCTAACTTTATGTTGACCCCGCTGATCCCGTTCAGCCCTAAGAGGTGATTGCTGTTGTGCTTTTGGGCTGAAATGAAAACACATAACACATTTTTATTATATATTTTTTTTGTTTTTCATCAGCCTTTAGAATTTCAATGACCAAACTGCACCTGCAATGCTGAAAATCAATGGAGAACTCTTATTAACCCCAAGCTATATATAAACTTGTACATGTTCTCACTCTCCTTACACCTTTAATGGCTGATGACACTAAATTATGCAGTTTTTGAGCCATTATACACTCACAGACGACTTAAAGCGAGAGTATTTTACTTCTATGGGGTATTACAGAGGAGGTATTTTACTTCTATGGGGTATTCACTGTAACACATAACATATTTAGATCACCATGTTACCTTTTATTGTTCTGAAAATGCTATATTCGGCCAAAACAATGAATTAACATCTTTTATATACCTTTTGCTCTCTACGCTAATCACTCCCCCTTCAGAGCGCTATCACAACACAATCAACATGCACGTCACATCAGGTTTGTCACATTTTTGTATATTTATGGAGGACTGTCGAGTGGGAGCGTAGGTGACGTAGGCTTGTGGGCGGAGCTTTGCGTAGAATTTTATAGCTGAAGATGGAAGAAGTACTCAGTTGTGTTACTTAAGTAAACGTACAGATACCGGAGCAAAAAATACTCAAGTAAAAGTAAAAGTATCACATGAAGAAATCTACTTAAGTAAAGGAATTAAGTACCTGTTTAAAAGTGTATTTGAAGAATAAAAAGTAAAAGTATTTCGCGCATATTTTGAGGTTTTATGAAGCTTCAAATGTAGTGATTTTGATAAAGATTTGAAACAACGTCATCGTTTTTTCTAGTAATTTTTATTTGTGTATTTTAGTTTTGCTCACATTATGAACGTGTTAAAAATAAATCCTCAGACTTTTCAGCAGGTCTCAGACAATCATAAAAAATACTTCTTCTTTTCAGTGCAGTTCAAAAATGTAGTGGAGTAGAAAGTACACATACTGCTCTCAAATGTAGTGAAGTAAAAGTAGAAAGTACTCACTGTAAAATCTAGTAAAGGGGCCCGGGAGAGATCGCTAGATTACACAAACATGCATGGATGACATATAAAACCTCTTCAGGCATGTTTTTGATGAGGGAACAATATTATAACATAGTAGAAAGATAAAAATAAAAATAAAAAAGCAGCTTTATACCGCCTCTTTAAGTGTTACCATTTGACCATTGATAAAACCAGTTTCATTTATGAACGTTACGAAAGAACATTAGATTAGATTGTAAGATATTTTAATTCCACCCATTGTAAAAACAGTGTACAGGGCAAAGTAATAAAAAATACATCATTACAATGTACCAAGATAAGATTATTAATATTCAACTTAATATTCAACTGTACCCATTTTTTTCCCATGTATCTGAGCAAAATGTGTCTTGCCGCAGTACAGATATTTTGCATAAACAGCTCTTGAGGTCAAAATAAATCCACTGCATCTAATTATAAAGCACGTTATTGTCTGAGGATGAGGAAGTGTGTGTTTGCATGCTAGTTGTTGTTAGCATTGACAGGCAGCAAAACTCCACTCCGGTCTCTGAAAGTTGTGAAAAGCGCTTATAAACTCATCATGGTGAATAATTAGGATGTTCCGAATGCATAAGGTACATGAGGAATAACTTTGGACCACTGCAAATTGTTTAAAATGAACACGTTTCATGTTTTTAAATGTGTAAAACATCCGGTACAGCAGCTTTACATCTTAGAATAGAAAAATATACACAAATCTTTGGTTAATTCTACATAAATTACATAAATATTTTCAAACTGATAATGCAGTTTTTCATTAAGGCTGCTGTAGTAATGTTTGGTTCTTCTGATTTTGGTCCTAGTCTATGGCCTTATACTTGTCCTGATACAGCTCAAGATCAGACAAATGAGTATCGATACTACTTTTTGTATTGAGCAGTGTCTGATTTTTCGATACTTTTGACAAACCTAGCACAAATTATAATTTTGATAACTCTTATATTCTATTAGATAAATAGAATGTGGATTTCCATGACACAGAAACAACTGTCTGGGATAGTGTCATGCAGTTGTTTCCTTAAAGTTCTCATATCTCTGCCTACATTTGTTTTAAATGCACCATGACAGAGAATCAAGTGTCTGGGAAAATGTCAGGCAGATTTTCCCATAATTCCTAGTAACAATGTGACTGATTGGACGAAAAAAGGTGATCCTGTCTGTAGCTTCTGTATTAGTCATTACTTAGAAATTGTTGTGGAAAATTAATATAAATCCTAAATAAATACATTATAGAGTTAAAATTAATATTAAAATAAACGAATTATCTTGTGTAACATGGGGTTATTGTGTGCCTAAAAACACATTCCACATTTTGGGTATTTTGGCACGCTTTTTTACGCGTAAATTGGACTAATCCTTTTCCTCACATTGTACCAGTTAAAGCGGAGGTCTACGGGTCTACAGTGTCCGAAGAACCGGTTGGGTTTGAGGAAGAGGAAGAGGAGAGTGCGCAGAGCAAGCAGCGGTTGGGTATGGGGAGGGAGAGACACGTGCAGAGCCGAGCCGGGCAGACATCGCCTCCAGCCATGCCCCGTGTGATCAACAGAGGAGGGTCATTTCATTAGACACGTTTCCTATTCTCAAAATACGCGCAAGAGCCAGAGGTGCGTGCGCAAAAACAGTTCAGATATTGATTATTAAAGGTGCACTACAGAACTCTACGTGTGTGTGTGTGTGTGTGTGGGTGTGTGTGTGCGTGTGGGTGTGTACGTGTGGGTGTGAGACAAGGCCAAATCACAGCTCACATCTGTGGAGTGGCAGCCCCTCTCATAAAAATGTATGTTGATTTTCAGCATCAAAAACATCCATATTTTAACAAACGCGTAACAGATAAGTTTAAAGTCACACTGTGGAAGATTCCAGGCAAAGCAATAACATCTCCATGAAGACAAGGAGATAGCAGACCGTTCACCAGAAAAGTGCCTTTAAAGTTATATCTCTAAGGTGTTTTTCTGTTATACTTTTACTCCTACTTTAGTAATATATTGTGCAGTGTAACCGTGTTCTTCTTAGTTGAGTAAATATTTTGGCTCCTCTTCTCTCTGTGAGTGAGTCTACGAGTGACAAAAGCTTTATGTTGAGAATATGAAATGATTTTTATGCGTATTTCCGTTCAATTTAAGTTTATTTTTGAATAGGCCAAACATTTAAAAAAATCACCTTGTAAACTGTGGTGTGGTTGATGCTTGACGCGTAAAAAAAAGAGGAAAAAAACGGTATCCGCCTGTTTAAGCCCCTTAAGCCTGATAAATGATGAGCGACAGTGGCACAGCGAGTGGGTCACTGCTATTAACTCCTCCTCGCGTTCCCGGGCTCCACTTAAACTTCTCTCAATTACGCGTGCTAATGCGCCGGGCACGCGCAATGGCACAATTTGGAGGAAGGTGTCTCAGCAATTACGCACGTTATTGATGAGTAAACAGTGGCAGTAGTATTCGCGTATATGTGTTTGGGGTTAATTAGTTTGAGGGGGAAATGTATAGAAATGTTGTATATACGTTTTTGGATAGTATGTTACTCGCAAAGATCCCAATTACATATATTTTTTTGTTTCATTATTTATTATATTTTATATTTTGGGAAACATATTGAACGTCACCCGCATGATTCCTTGGAAATAAAGGGTTAAAGCCATACTTCGGGACATTCTCCATTAAGATAGATACGCTTTATGTCATACTGTGGAATATTATAGCCAAAGAAACAACATTTCCATGGAAACGAGTAAGGAAGAGGCCCACTTCTAGGCCAAGTAAGAGTCAGGTTTGTGGAGATGTTTCAGTGAAATAAACACAATCAAATTTTGAAAACACACACACACACACACACACACACACACACTCACACACATACACACACACACGCTTTGGACTATTTTCTGGCTCAAACGTTACGTATCATGGCTTTAACACCACTTGTATTCACATTTTACAATATAGGATTTTGGTTCACCTAATAACACAAGTTTACCTATCCAGATCTGGTGCGCAATGGATGGCACAGTTTGGAGACAGTGCCTGCGTCGTGTTGGAGAGAGGAGGAGGAGGAGGAGGAGGAGGATTACAGAGGAGCAGGTATTCCGGGACAGACACAAGCTCATTACGCGCGCCCGGTTCGTTCAAGGTGCTGCGCGCGCTCTAATCTCAGCTGTGACCGGGTCCCAAGGGTGTCTCAAGGGTGCCCCGGGGGTGTCACTGCTGCATGCGGAAGCGGGACTCAAGCCAACCCCGGGCTAGTACGTTCCATGTGGGTTACGCGCATCAGAGCAGAGGCTATAAAAGGGACTCTCCACTCCATACGCGTAAAAATCTGGGTACTTTCCTTTTTAATCCATACATTCAAAACACAACTAGCAAATTATTAAAAGTGTAACTGTATATTTGTTTACTGTGCAATCTAAACACTTTAAATACTAAATAAATATGACATAAACTTGAATTTGGTCATGTAATAAGATTTGGAAAGCTACGGGAGTTCATCGCTTGTTTTAATCTTATTTTTTGACAAATCCAAGCAAATATGTACAAGCAAACATTGTTACCATGGCCTAGAAAATGTTACTGTTCCATCAAAGGTACCGTAACAAATATAGATTTATATATACGTGGAATTATAATATCTAACCTGGTTCAGCTCTTTACGCGCGCTACAAAAACACCCATTCAAAATTATTACATTAAAACCATGAATTGCGATTCAGGAATCTCGTTCTAACCTTTGAAAATAAGGCCACAGTTACAATTGTTTTTATTTTTACAGATTTGATTCAAAAAGCTCGTATTTACGGGTGTTTAATGTTCCAAAACAGACCATATAAATTATTACAAAATAGCTGGGGCGAAACGGCATTACGCACACGCCACATTCAAGTCCCTTCAAAGCAACTATCACGTCTCATTAGTTTGAATTGATTTTAATGCAGTTTCCATTCGTATTTACTCCACATTTCACAGATTTACCGCGGTAATTTATTCTAGGCGAATTTTAAAATCGAGATATTACGCTGGTTCGGAGTTAGTTCCGTTTGCAATCGGATAGTTTTGATTCTTCCTTCTCCCGAGGCCTCCTTCTCTCATTGTCGCCCTGCTCAGACTTTTACGCGTGTGTCCGCCAGGTGTCGCTCTGTAGCCGCGGACAGACCGGAGCGGGGCAGACCGGAGCGCTTGGCTGAATAAGCTCGGCTCTGCTCGCTTTTCCTCCCCGCTGCTCGGTGCGCACAACCCGGGCAGCGTGTGAAGGAAGTGTCGCTCCATATGTGACACGGGACCACGGAGACGAAGAGGTCGCGGGGGGATTTTTTGGAGACAAAGAATTTACAGTTGGTCGTGAAACTTTTGCGCGTGTTTAGCCTCATTTCGGGGCAGGGTCACGGAGAGTTCAGGCTTCCTACTAAGCAACTAAGCAAGCTATTAACCCGCAGTACAACTATGGCTTTAAAATATCCTGATAATGCGTTTTGCTCACGTTTTACGGCAGATATAGGTTTTGTATAAGTGCTATGTTTGTGCGTAAAAGTTGATTTAGCTGCAAACATTTTAAAAGTCACAACACTTCATCTGCTAAGACAAGTCAGCAAAGATTGGGTAAAAACTGGGTGCACTTTTTTGCGCGTAAAAGCAGTCCAGGTTAACCAAACACTGCTTGAACTCATACATACGTGTTGCGTATTTTTACTCCAGTCCGCGCCGTGCCAATCCGCTTTTATCCATCTACATTAACCAAGCGCATTTGCATAATCTTCCTCTAGTCTGGAGAGAGGGCCACTACTGAAAGTTACAAACAAGATTACGGCGTGTTCGATTCGCCTGTTGTTTCTCATAGGAGGTCAGTATAAGAGGATGTGGATGAAATGAAAGGGGGAAATCATACCGCGGGGATTAGGCGATTTAACAGTGGCTTACGCAAGTATTTAGCCACAACAATTTACACTTCGGTTAACCGGTTTTGTTTTTTATTTTTAAATTTTAATCCAAGCAATTAAAATTCGTGTGGTCAGATTTCTGTCGCTGTGTTGGAGTGAATTCTTTACTGCCCAAATCTATCTATCTATCTATCTATCTATCTATCTATCTATCTATCTATCTATCTATCTATCTATCTATCTATCTATCTATCTATCTATCTATCTATCTATCTATCTATCTATCTATCTATCTATCTATCTGTCTCTCTGTCTCTCTGTCTGTCTCTCTATCTGTCTGTCTCTCTGTCTGTCATTTTAAAACAATCTTTACGCATTATTACCAGCTCCCCTTTGCGCATTACACTACTCCAAAACACTTCACGCACAAAATTAAATCACATTGTGCATTGATGATTGCGTTTTTTCAGTTAGTTAGACGTCCTCCTTTGTGAAATTGACTTTAAAACAAAAAACAAAACAAAAAACAACCAACAACAACAACTCGGGACGGTAGATTTTTGCCAGCTCCAAAGTTATTTCGAATACCTTTAGGATGCGCCTCCCCAAGGGGTTCTTTTGCTCGCCCGATTGTTGCGCTTGTGTGTTTGCCTTGAAATGGATCCTTCGACCGCCACCCCTTCCCCTCCACCCCCCCCACGCCCCCCACCACCTCGCCCCCACCTCGCCTCCTAATGAAGCCAAACGCAGCTGGCCTCGTCCCACTTGGACACCGAGCGCTTTAACCCTCACCTAACCCCAACCCGACACCGCCAGATGAAATTGTACCGCGGCTTAATGCCATCCACTGATTTGGGTTGGCTTTTCTTTACGTGCGCGGGGAGCGAGTTGTAACTAACTCACGCTTTGGTTACTGTAACAAGTCTTCTGTTTGGTTTTATTGGTCAGTTGATGCTATTTTAATCCGAGCAATTAAAATGTTTCATAAAGTGATCACATTTCTCAAGAGCTGGAGCTAATTCATTAATCTGTCTCTCTATCTATGGCTTTTCTTTACATACTCTACATACTGACTAACACAGCGGTCACTGTAACAAGTCTGTCTTCTGTTTTGTTGCTGAGTTCATGTATCATTTTTAATCCAATTAATTACAATTTTTTTGATAAGGTGAACAGGGTGAATTCGTTCAGCAGGTTAAAAATGTTGGTTTGTCTAAGATTTTGTTTAATAATTTCTGTCTATCTGTCTATTTATCTTTCTATCTTAAAGAATCAGTACGGATTATTTCCATCTCACTATTGCTCATTAAGCTACTACGTGAAATTAAATGACTTTGAGTTTAATTACTACGTCTTTTAGTTAGTTAAGTGCCATGTTTGTCAAATTTAACCACGTGTTCATGCCCAATACATGCTCCTATAAAAACTGAAATTCTTTAAAATTCAAATATTGTGTTTGACTTGTACTTATTGACCAAATGAATAAATCTTGTTCAAAATTCGTGTAATTCCATAGTAAAGTGAAAGCATTTTTTTCTTTCGTCTATGGAAACCCTGGCGATTGGATACGCATAATTAGACGCTGCTATTTTCACACGCTCCCCGCACTGTTTACGCCGCTCTCCTCGGGGGCAAATCACATATTTCCACGAGGATCGAGGTGGTGAAAGAAAAAAAAATTAAAAAATTAAAAATTATAAAGCCTATTTGGAATGATAATTACGCGTAAAAGATTTGGTTACGTTGAATAACTTGGATAGCCCTGTGCGTAAAAGTTATATTTCGGATTTAAAAACACGAAGAAACGTTCAGATGTGAAAAAGTTGCAATACTCACCGTGTAATCCCAAAGAAGTACGAGTTAAAAAGTCAAAAAATCATGTCACCAAGTATCGCATCGCATCCTGTTTTTCAATTTTAGTTTCATGTTTACAAAGAGAGGGCGTCTCGCTGGACTCGCTGGAACGCTTTGGCTGCGCGCTGTGCCTCTCCTCTCCGCTCCCACTTCTTTCGCCTTTTCCCCTTCCCTTCCCCGGCGCGCTGCACGTTCAGATGTCCACACGGCCGTTTGTCAAAGCCAGCCACAGCCCTCTCCACTCCACCCCGCTCTCCCCCACTGCACCGCTTCGGCAACAAACACGGTGTTGTCTCTCGTTCATTTATTAAACCCCGGCTTTTAAAAAATCTCTATCTCTTCTCTGCTTTTTTCCTCCCTCCTCTCGCGTTAGATTTAGACTTTATTGACCCCTCTCTCCGTCTGACCCCCCTCCTCCTTCCCTCGTCTCATTCTCACGTTTTTACACCTTGAGAAAATGTCACGTAATAGAATTTTACGAAGCATCTATGAGTGGTCTTGATGGTTTATTAGCGCTGATGGTTTTAAAGGGACACACGCGGATGGCCCTGGTAGTTGCTTTCGGTTTGTAAAAAAAAAAAAAAAGAGCCCCAGTCGCACCCCCCCCAACCCAACCCTCTCCCCTCTTTCTCCCGATCCGAAAACGGGGGGTGAAAATCGGCCAAAGGAAGGCTCGCTTGCCCCCCCCACTCCACCCCACCCGCTTCGCTGCGCAATCGATGCCCCCCCTCCTCCGTCCCTCCCTCCCTCCTCTCCAAACGTGGTCCCCGGGCATGATGGATGACCCTACGGGGTGGGGGCTTTGATAATTGAGTGAGGATTGGAGGAACACAAATGACTTTCTCCGCCAAGTTAATTCGCGTGTGGACTCGGTGAGGTGTCTGAGAACTTCTCCTAAAAAATAATTAGTTAGACCATTGTTATTAGCGCAGACAGGTCATCAACAAATCAGAATAGCGTTTATAAATAATCCCGCAAGTGTTTATTTCAACGCCCCAACGTAGGCTGAGGTTTCGTATTTCACAAATGTGCATTGATAAGATTGCGCAAAGTAACTTGTTGTTTGCGTAAAGATGTGAAAATAGAATATATTTTGACAAAGCTGCTCAGCTGAAGCTATGGGAGTCACCAGAACGCTATGAAATGTGAGACTTTACTCAATGGGATCCTATTGCAAAGTATAGGACTTAAAATGGCTGACCAGTGGATTTGAATGGTGCGTTATGTGCGTAAAATGTGTTGGTCCAAAAATAAGAACACAATAAGTTATATTTTCTTGCACAGTTGTAACACAGTGGTTAGAAAAAATGATATGGTAATAAAAACAAGAAATAAATATGTGAGTTGGAACTTTCACACTGGAAAGTATAAGGCACAGTGTATAGTGAAGTGATTCCTGTGCGTAAAAGTTGCGCGGAGAACAAAGGAGACTTGCTTTGAATGCGCACTGAGCCGAGAGCCTTCCCATGGCTGCACTTTGCTTCCTCCGGACTGTGTGGCACAAAAGCAGCGCTGGGTGGGAGTTGGTTGGGCTTTTTTACCCGGGCAGTGAGTGTGGTGTGTGGAGCAGAGCCGTGTCTGCGCCTCCTGCTCTCTCTGCGTATCTCTCCCCTCTCTGTGCGCGGAGCTGTTGTAGGACTGGCTATGGCCACCACTACTTCCGGGATCCGTCATTCCACTCGCCCACCGCTCGGCGCTGCGATGTGACTCTGAGCTCTAGAAGCAGCTCGCAGCCAACCTGCCAACACTCGCTGACACTCACTCATCTCAGTCTGAGATAGAGCGAATACCTCACGGGGGAACGCCATCGCTTCACTTGTGCGGCTCTTTCGCTTCGACTTTTGCAGCGATAATAAAACACGATAGCGATCTGGACGCATTAAGGACACGCGGAGTTACGGGATGAAAACGGACTAAAAAGACTCGTCCTTCTCTTGAACATCATCGCCGACCGTCATTCATTCATTACCTTGACAACCTCTGGCTTTGATTGACAGCTGGAGTGGCAAAAAGCCATGAGACACGACAGTTTAGTTACATGCAGCTTGTTGATGGGCCGATTGTAACCTTCACTTCTTGGGCACAATATTTTTTTAAACTTTAAGAAGGAAAACAAGAAAAATTGCAAAACTCCCCTGATGCCACGCTTTTTGCTGAGCCACACTGGCGAATAGGACAATTCGCAAAAAAGTTGCTTGAAAAAAGAGACTCGCTGCCTCTAAATCTTTTCTGCGGCGGGACGGGGATATTAAATATACGACAGATTCAGGAGTTTATTGGAGCGCAGCCTCATGGCGCAAAGGGTAGGTTAAACAGTGCTCCGTTTGCCCTGATTCCACTGCAGCCACAGTAGGGACGCGCACAGCACGGCACAGTGGACATTTTAGAGCTGAGTTTGTGTGGAGCGGCTCTGGACCACAGGACACTCCACACGTCTCACGCGCACTATGTTCCTGGTCTGTTCAGACTAAGCACACTGCACACACTTTTGCTCTGTTTCACGCGCTTTGTGCCATGTTTAGTGACCGCTGTGTCTCTCTGCAGTACGATGAGCTGGCCCACTACGGCGGGATGGACGGCGTGTCCGCGTCCATGTACGGGGACCCGCACGCGCCACGGCCGCTGCCGCAGGTCCACCACCTGAACCACGGGCCACCGCTCCACGCGAGCCAGCACTACGGAGCCCACGCGCCTCACCCCAACGTCATGCCCACGAGCATGGGCTCCGCTGTCAACGACGTTTTAAAGAGGGATAAGGACCAAATTTATGGGTAAGGCGAAAGAAGAGACACGGAAAAGGAGCCAGCGTTTTCCCCACAAACTTTTTTCCTGGTTCACCACGAAATACACGGGCTTTTGTCAAGGAATCGCCGCAATTTTCCACAGCCATTGTTGGTCAGGGGAGTTTTGTTGAAGTGTAATTTTAGACGCGCTGTAGAAACCGCGTCAAGCCGACAGTAAGTAAGAGTAAGCCCGGAGCAGAGGCAGGAGAGCGGGGAGTGTGAGCCCGGAGCAGAGGCAGGAGAGCGGGGAGAGTGGAGCTGAGCACAGGACCCACACTCCGCGGAACAACACACACTTCACGCACGAACCGAACCTCCGCTTTAGCCACCGCACTTTATCACGTTTATTAAAGTTTTGTTTTGGAAGCGCAGGGCCACAGCATTTTAAACAGAAACCTCTTCAAACTTTGACCACGCTCACGACCCTGCACCAATCGTCCAGAGCTGCTCTATTTGTGCACAGCCTGGTTCTGCTCGGCGTAACTTTTCAGATGTTTTACGCACCGAGTCTTGACAACAACAGCGTGTCCACTTTCCACTTTAATCTGTGCTAATTCTGGACCACGATCAAGTTAAAAACGCATTCGAGAAGGAAACGCGTAAAAATAGCAGTGTTTTTATAAGTTTTTGTGTGCGTAATTAGCTGTAAATTAGTGCATAATTATAATTTATGATTGGCGCTAATTATAAGAACCCCCTGGCAATAGTTACGCACAGACTAAGTATAAAATTAATTTGAAAACTTTTATTTTTTTTTATTACTGGCTTTACTCTACGGGCCTGTAAAGGATAAGTACAGAGATTGGTCTCTTCTCTAATAACACTCCTCCGTAAAAATGAGAGGTTTTACGCACGCGCTTCGCTTTATGTTTTAACCCAGAAAAGCCTTAAAATATGTCATTATGATTTTACGGAATAGTTTAGCTGAATGTTTACAGTTGTTATAACCCAACTGTAATTATGACAAATGTGTAAATTATTTTTAAATCTCCAAACTCAACCTACAAATTATGTTATATTCTTTACACTAACAAAAGCGTGTGTAAATAAACGTTTAGTGTACACGGACGTCTTTCAGTACTGCCCAGCTATAACAAATTCAAACTTTTACGCAGTGAAGTTTCATTTCGTGTTTATGTTATAGAAATTGGCGCTTTATAAATGTTATTGGGTCGTTTTTTTTGTTTTTTTTGTTTTGTTTTTTTTTGTGACTACCGAGCACACACACAGCGACTCCCCGCGCCGCCTCACCCCGCCTGTGCTGTGTGCCGTCTCTGTTGCAGCCACCCTCTGTTCCCGCTGCTCGCGCTGGTCTTCGAGAAGTGCGAGCTGGCTACGTGCACTCCCCGAGAGCCGGGCGTCGCGGGCGGAGACGTCTGCTCCTCGGATTCCTTCAACGAGGACATCGCGGTCTTTGCTAAACAGGTCCAAAAAGCACTCCTCAACCAACTTCTTATTTGTTGTTATTTGTTTTTTACAATTATGAAAAATATTCTAGAGTGAAATGTCCCGTGATTTGGATAGTGTGTCTGAAGTAACGTAAACACCACTTATTTTTACGAATTAATAAAAAAATATATATATATGAAATCTATAAAACTAAAAATGCATATGATCTAAGCGTCTCTGCGTATGTTGTTTCATTTTAGGTCCGGGCAGAAAAACCTTTATTTTCATCAAATCCAGAGTTGGACAATTTGGTAAGTACATTTTTCTCTTGTACTTCTGTGTCTGTTACGCACGGCTTGGCTTTAAAACGCTGCGTAAAACCTAAAAAATACCATTGTATGTCTTATCGTTTCCACCCATGTCTCCATCCGTGCGCCTGTCCAGTTTGGGGCGAGCATGTTTGACCACACTAACCATTGTCAATGTCCCGCTGTCCCTCTGACTGACCGCTGTGTTGGGGAATGAATATGATGTGTCCTTTTTTTGGTTTGGAACTGTCATGGAGCCACTGTGTGGGTAATAGCGTCTGTGCGTAAAAGTTAAAAATGCCCTTTTGTCTTTTTTATGTCTTTTCAGATGATACAAGCCATACAAGTATTACGATTTCACCTCTTGGAATTAGAAAAGGTAAATAAACTCTATATCTGTTTTCGAATGTTTTTATTGCAGTGTAAAATTTTGAAACGCATTAGATTTTTACGTGGCACGTTTGAAAGCGCACTGATAAAACAGGTTAAAGCCCCATGTCCCTTTGCGCATTGTTATTGATCCGCAGATTTGGTTTCATCTGCGCATCCCTCTCCTGCTCACGGCGCGCTGTGTTGATTTTGTGTCGTTCAACTTGTTGCTCCGGTCTCAGAGGAATAATATACGTCCAACTGTTCTTACGCTATTGTTTCCTCTTCGCCGTTAATGCACTTTAATTGCTTTTAGTTATTCTTGGACTTGAGCGCTACGTCTCTCTCCACCTCCTCATTCATGTCTGTGAAAAAAAAAATATCTTTTGTTTTTCTTTTCTCTTTATTATTTTGGGAACAATAGGTGCACGAGCTCTGCGACAATTTCTGCCACCGGTACATCAGCTGCTTAAAAGGAAAAATGCCAATAGACCTAGTCATAGATGAAAGGGACGGCAGCTCCAAATCCGATCACGAAGAACTATCTGGCTCGTCAACAAATCTCGCCGATCACGTAAGTAACAAAAATGTTCCGTAATATTTCAGCTGGTGATGTGTGTGTGTGGCTGTATGTGGCGGCGCATTAATAATCCTATTAGATATATGTGTGTGGGTGTGTGTGTGTGTGTGTGTATGTGTGTGCGTATTTGGTGATGCCACATTTTGCCTGCGCGCGTCCCCTGGGGTCAAAAAGCGGCGTGTGATCCCAATGGATATTGTTTTAAGTCCTTTGATTGGAGCCACTCGTGTGCGCGTGCGTGTGTGTGTGGAGTATGTATGTATAGGATATTGTCTGGGAGGGCGCGTGTGCATGTGGCGCGCGCCCGTGGCTCGTTGGTTGGAGGAGAGGGTGTTGTGTTTGAAAAAGGCAGCCGTGCGTAATGGGACTGTTGGTGACCAGACGCCTTACTTCCTATACATTGGATTACTTGGAAATTCTTCCCGTTCCACTCTGTTTATTTACAATTAGTTAATAGTTTAGTTAGTATTTATTTTTATTTTAAATTTTATTGCTCGTGTTGTGCACCAAAACACTCCAAAACGCGATAATAGACGTGCGTAAAAGCAATATGTATTTGTTTAAATGCGTGCGTAACTTCCCACGTACAGTATTCCCGGTCTGCCTCACTTTGTTTTATCCCGTGCGTATTTGGTCCATTACGCGGTGATGTGTGTAGCTCCGGGCCATGGGGAGGGGGGCGTCTGTGGTGGAAGCCGTGGCCCGCGCGTAAAGCTGGGGGCGTGGGTCTGATTTTGACATTGGGACGGGGATCAAAACAATAACTCCCTTTATATGGGTTCATAATAGGAGCGACTTGTAACGAGGAGACACGCGCGCTGTTTTGGCTTGTGTAATCGCTAAAGCTATTTTGAGCACATTTTTGGTTCGTGTTATTCTTCACCGTTATAATTTATTTATTCAATTTTGCATTTTAGTCGTGATTAATCGCGTATAGCTTAATGGAAACGCTGCTGCTAAAAACCCCACTGTTTACGCGCGTTACGTCGGATTCACATTTAATTAATTATCTTGACGCGTTCTTTTACCATCAAACGCATTCACACACCGACTCCAACTGCGCGTATTTATTTCATTGTTTTAACCTGCCAGATACACAGCGAGCTATCATATCTGAGAACAACTTTCACAATTGATTTCTGATGCGTAATAGCGCACATTAAAATAGCCGGTAGCGTCACTTCTTTTTTAAAAAATCACTTTACGCGGACGTGCTTATACGATATAAACACCCAGTTCGAGCTTATGGTTCGAATGGCCCGTGGATTACGTTGCAAAGGCGGAGAAAGTGGATTCAAAGTGAGGTTAGGGCTTATTCGAGTCAAGTTCAGTTATACGTTGATGTTAATGTCTTTTAATTGTTTTGTATTGATCGCCGTGCGGTTTGCTGCTGCTGCCTCTGCCTCTGCTGGTGCTCCCCCTCTCCTCTCTTCCTCTTCTCCTCTCCTCCCCTCTCCCCTTCCCTTTCTCTCTCCCGCGTTTTTATGACTGCAGGCTCCCATCCGTAATGCTCTATTCAATTACGCACACCTGCGAGTACACTAGCTTTAAATTTGGCGATCGATTTGCGCTCGGTTCAAATCGCCGGGTTTTCGCCTATTATTAAGGACGTCAGGCCTGTATCCGTGCGCGGCCGGGGGGGTGACGCGTTCGGTTATCATTACGCAGCTGATGTGTGGTTATATTACGTGATGTGAGTGTCTCAGATTAAGATCATTTTACGGCTATGAAAACGCAGATGGACTTGACGCTAAAGGGTGCCACCACTGCGCGCCTATTAGAAGTGAAAGCGGGTTTAAGTGTTATTCGAAGTTACGGTGATTACATTTACCGTTAGCTAAGGGCTGCTTGGCTAAGGGCCCACTAGGCTAAAGAGTGGATAGAAGGTGCGTCTGTGGCACGGTCAGGTAACACGCATCCACGTCTGTGAACCTGATCAAACTCAAAGCCAAGCTATAAACGCGCGCGCTATGCAACTTTTTTCTTGGCTCTACTCTGCTCTCCAGGGAGAATGTTCCACAGTATAAGCTTATCTAGGCTCTAGGATCTATCCATATCCATATCTATCCATGGATCAGATCACATCTATGGAGAGGCGAGCCCATGCACCCTAAGAATGCGTGTATTTTTAGTTTTAATGTTTGCAGTAAAAAACTAATAGATAGATACATTTTACGGCACAGTTTGGACAAGCAGGCAGAAGCAACAACCCCCCACCCTATTTTAAGGTTACATAGTGCAGCTTTAAGTCATAGTTATAGATTATACACTCACTAGTCTATCTGTACTGCCCAATACGATATTTGGAAATACTGGAAATACTGGAAATACTGGAAATACGCTTCCTAAACTTGCTATCAAATGACTATAAAAAGACACAGAACAGCTTTTAACTCAACTAAAACTCAATTTTTAGTCAGATAAGTTCAAATTGTGCGGATATAAAAAGTTATAATCAAGTATGTCATTGTCCAACCGCAAAAGTGAAATAAATGTGATCACTTTGTATGATACGTTTATAAAAGTACAAGAGCCAGTAAGTGTCATTTTGAGTTTTGCCCTGCTCACTGTGTTAATATAATATAATGAATTAACTATTTCTGGGTTTCTAATGATGTCACAACTTTCTATGGAGCTCAACTTGTTCATTTTTCCCATTCGCTTTTGGAAAAATTAAAATATTAAGAGTTCATGGGCATCTAAGCAGCTACGTGCTAACTAATATACATCACATGATTGTTTTAAACTCGAAAAGCACATTTAAAACACAAAATTTGGCAAAGCGTTTAAAAATGTTGCGGTTTATACAGTTTCAGAAGCAGATTTTTACATAAAGTTATAGATCTTTTGGCCATTAGTTACCGTAGAGCTGATTAACCCTGAGCTTTCAAACCTTTAATATACATTTTTTTCACTGTTGAGGCTGATAATGTTTAATGCAGATGAGGGCAGATAAAATGAATATTGTTGAAATAGCACATTTTAGGGTCTAATCTGATTTATTTTGACCTCAAGATCTGCGTATGCGATATATATCCGTACTGGAGCGAGACAATTTTTTCGCAAATCAAGGGAAAACAAACTATAACAGAGTCTTTAACGGTAAACAAAAACAGGTAAACAACTCATTTGCATTCGTTCAGTATTGACTTGGACAATATTGTGAAATGGATATGTGTAGAAATGAGCCATGGAGTTGTTTATGTTGGCCAGATTAGATAAAGCCTTTACCAGGAGGCAGATGGTGGAGCAGTTTTCCAGCCAAGTCCTTGTTTCTTTCACTGTCCACTGAATACTCGGGTAATTACAATTCAAAAATACACCAGAGTTGTCGAAAATCAGATACAAATCAATACTAAAATTATTATCGTTTTAGAGTTTGATGATTCTAAAAGAGCAGGGGACTGTGTAACTCTACGGGAGATTCAGCGTTTTTGCAGAAATGTTCAAACGTATGACCCACAAATGTTGAATCTTATTATTATTTGTTTGAGATTGACTCTATAAACCTGTCATATTAATTTTATGGCTTAAAGTCCTTTTAACATGACAAAAATAACGTTTTTGGGGTTGAAAATTGGCACCACTTTATGAAAAAAAAAAATCTTTTGCTTAGTTATACTGACAGAGAACACGTCGAACTTTGCGCCAGTTTTTGTTTCATGAAGATCGGCCCAGGAATCACAGAGATATTGACCATAAACCGCTGACGTCCACTGATCCGAAGGTTGCCGGTTCGAATCCCGCTCTTACACATGAATACTGTTGTTGTGTTCTTGGGCAAGACACTTAACCCACCTCGCTCCCCCAGTGTCTGCGTACACTAGGTATGGGTGCTTGAGCTGGACAAAAAGCCGGAGCGGTTTGGGAAGCAGTTTTGGAAATGAGGTTTTGCAAATGCGCTTATGTAAAGTTATGAAAAAGCGGTTGTTGTTGTTGTTGTCATAGTAACACCTGTAAAAAAATGATTGAATTTGAATTTTAAAATAGGCATTTCGGGATTATTTTTGTGAAGGTTTGAATACGTTTTGTGAGTGTGATAACTGCAAATTTGGATATGAAAAGTTGTGGAAAGGAACTGGAATCTTAGCTTAGACTTATAAAACAAACCAAAAATATGTTATGAATAAAGCTGACCTCGTTTTTTCCAAGTTGTTATAGTAGTACTTCCAATAATACATATAAAAAATGCTAAAAGTTGAAAAATATGTTTGCAAATTTATGAGTTGTTCGTATTCGTATTTGCACTTGAATGTAAAATGAATTAGACTATGTAACTATGGAAAAATGCAAAGTTAGGGGAAAAACGTTTGCGTTGCCATAGTTACGCCTGTAAAATTGAAAGGGACTGTAGATATGAAAATGTAGAGTTAAAAAAAATAGAAAATAAATTAAAAAAATAGACTGGACTGTTCCAAATCCACTAATATAAAATTTAAAATAATGTATTTCAGTTTTACCTTGAAAAAAAAAATAAAAATAAATAAACTATAGTATTTAAACCAGAATATACAATGTGTAAGTTTAAAAAAAAAAAATTGCACAAGTTCCATTGTGTAAGCTTACTGTATATGCTGTGAATTGGACGTAGACACTAAAATACGCTGATGTTATTTAAAGCCGTAGTAGGGAACTTTTAAAAATAGTCTAGTGAATGAGAGCGGACTGCGTGAGGAGGTTCACCAAATGTCTCCTAATTCTGGTCTATTTACTTTGGGACAGCTGCCATGTTGTATCTGAGGCTGTTTAGACTCCCTGCTCCCGGAAAGAAGAGAGGCCCGGGGAAAGTAGTAGTAGAAGTAGAAGTAGTAGTATTGGGGGTAGTAGTATTAGTAGTAGTAGATTAAATATTTGGTTACCTATGCCGGATTTTATGTTACTAAAACAGATTTTTATAAAGGTTTTGTAAATGACTGGAACAGAAGTAAACCAGGACCAAACCAGGACTAAACCAGGACCAAACAACAAACCTGACCAGGACTAAACCAGAATCAAACCAGGACAAAACGAGAACCATACCAGGACTAAAAAGAACCAGACGAGGACTAAAGCAGGACTAAACTGGTATTAAAGCAGGATTAAAGCGGGACTAAAGCAGAACTGAACCGGGACTAAACTGGGACTAAATCAGGACTAAATCAGGACTAAATCAGTACTAAACATGGACTAAACCAGTACTAAAGCAGGACTAAAGCAGGACTAAAGCAGGACTAAACCAGGACTAAAGCAGGACTAAAGCAGGACTAAAGCAGGACTAAAGCAGGACTAAAGCAGGACTAAACCAGGACTAAACCAGGACTAAAGCAGGACTAAACCAGGACTAAACCAGGTCTAAAGCAGGACTAAAGCAGGACTAAACCAGGTCTAAAGCAGGACTAAAGCAGGACTAAAGCAGGACTAAAGCAGGACTAAAGCAGGACTAAAGCAGGACTAAACCAGGACTAAACCAGGACTAAACCAGTACTAAAGCAGGACTAAAGCAGGACTAAAGCAGGACTGAAGCAGGACTAAACCAGGACTAAAGCAGGACTAAAGCAGGACTAAAGCAGGACTAAAGCAGGACTAAAGCAGGACTAAACCAGTACTAAACCAGGACTAAACCAGGACTAAAGCAGGACTAAAGCAGGACTAAACCAGGACTAAAGCAGGACTGAAGCAGGACTAAACCAGGACTAAACCAGGACTAAAGCAGGACTAAAGCAGGACTAAACCAGGACTAAACCAGTACTAAAGCAGGACTAAAGCAGGACTAAAGCAGGACTGAAGCAGGACTAAACCAGGACTAAAGCAGGACTAAAGCAGGACTAAAGCAGGACTAAAGCAGGACTAAAGCAGGACTAAAGCAGGACTAAACCAGGACTAAAGCAGGACTAAACCAGGACTAAACCAGGACTAAAGCAGGACTAAACCAGGACTAAAGCAGGACTAAAGCAGGACTAAAGCAGGACTAAAACAGGACTAAAGCAGGACTAAAGCAGGACTAAACCAGGACTAAACCAGGACTAAAGCAGGACTAAACCAGGACTAAACCAGGACTAAAGCAGGACTAAAGCAGGACTAAAGCAGGACTAAAGCAGGACTAAAGCAGGACTAAAGCAGGACTAAACCAGGACTAAACCAGGACTAAAGCAGGACTAAAGCAGGACTAAAGCAGGACTAAAACAGGACTAAAGCAGGACTAAAGCAGGACTAAACCAGGACTAAACCAGGACTAAAGCAGGACTAAACCAGGACTAAACCAGGACTAAAGCAGGACTAAAGCAGGACTAAAGCAGGACTAAAGCAGGACTAAAGTTGTGTAAAGGCTGAGCTCATCTCCATGTCTAATTGTGAGCAGGGCACATGCCTCAGATGTGTTTTGAATATTGGAAACAATGCAACACACTGCGTGCATTTCCCTGCCAAATGTGGGCCACAGCTCCTCTCCTTCTCCTCCTCTTTCTCTCTCTCTCTCTCTCCTTCTTTCACTCCCTCTCTTCCTCTTTTACTCCTTCTGTCCTCCTCTCACTCCCGCTATCCTTCTTTCTCTCCCTCTGTCCTTCTCTCCCTCTCTTACTCCTTCTCCTTTCACTCACTCTGCTTCTTTCTCTCCCTCTCTCCTTCTCTCACTCTTCTTTTGTCTTCCTCTCCTCCCTCTTTCCCTTTCTTCTTGTTTTTACCTCCTCTTCCTCTCTTCCTACCCTTTCACTTTCTCTTTCCTCCTTCTCTTCTCTTCATCTCCTCCTTTCCTCACTTTCTCTCTCTTCCTCCTTCTCTTTCCCTCATCTCCTCCTCCCCTCCCTCTCTCTGTGCCTTCCTTTCTTCTTTTCATCTCCTCCTCCCCCACTCTCTCTCTCTGTCTGTCCCCCCTTCTCCTCATCCTTTTCCTCTCTTCATGTCCTCCTCCCTCACTCCCTCTCTTCTCTTCCTCTCCTCCTTTTCTCTCTCTTTTTATTTTCTTATTTGACTTATCTCTCTATATATCATCCCTATGTCTTTTATTATGAATCCTATTGTGTCCCGGTTTGTCGTCTGATAGTTAGATATGCAAATGTATTTAGTTTTTCCTCTCTCTCTCCCTCTCTTTTTTCCCTCTTTGCTTTGACATGCATTTTTAATATACCGCCGTAGGCTATAACTCATTCTCTCTTTTCCTCTCTCTCTCTTTCTGGAGATGATGAGGAGAATCTTGGCAGAGGATTTGCTTATTTTTATTTTTTTTTCCTATTTAATTTGTTGAAAATTCCACCCCTCCTCTCTCCATCCCTCCATTCTTGTACCTGTCAGTAAGGCCGCAGTAATAACCAGCGCACTTGAATGCCTCTCTTGACTTGATGGGATTATGGTGCGTTCGAGGGCGAGTTGGAGAGTTGGTTTTTGTAGTGTCTGTCTGGGTCTGCTAACTACCCCAAACATGGAAGCCCACCCAAGGCCTGTTGCTATGGAAAAAGTTGTGTACTACTTACTACTGCTACTTATAAAAAAAAAAAAATAAAAAAAAATCAATAACCAAAAAAAACCCATAATAGTAATAATAATAATAATAATAATAATAATAATAATAATAATAATAATAATAATAATAATGAAAAAAATATTTAAAAAAAAGTTTAAGACAGGAATATGTGACTCTTCACATATAATATCTATATAATATCCCTTTTTGCATAGAATCCTATGGTGATTAAATACAACTACTCTTAAGGCAAGGATAAAAAATATACAAAACTAAAAGAAAAAATCAGAAATAGTTAAATTATTGACAATATTTTTGGGAATATTTCTAAAAAATGTTATTATTATTATTATTATTATTATTATTATTATTATTATTATTATTATTATTATTATTATTATTATTATGTATTTATTTTTATCCTCAGTTAATCCCTTTTCGACTTAAACCACCTACAACTGAAACAAAGTAAAATACCAGTGGTGGAATATTTGCACTCAAGTTGCACAAGTACATGACTAAAAACTTACTAAATTACAACTATAAGTACTGCATGAAAAGTACGTATGAAATATTCTGCTCAACGTACTAGCTACTGTACAATTGGTATATAATATGTCATATGTACTCAATAAGTACCATTACCCCTGACTTGAGTATTTGTAATTAGTTACTTTACATTGACCTATATATAGATACAACAAAACTAGTCAGAATTACTCACGATTCTAAATTCCAATCCTGACTCCATGTTTTTTCCGTGTGGAGCGTTACAAACGAGTCAGAAACGTGTTTTTTTTTCCTTGTCGTTCTAATTACTGTACAAAAATCCCGTCTCCCGCGCTACATCCAATTAACCAGGCAAATAGAATTAACACTGTCGAATATTATCTGCTGCCAGAATGAGCTTTTGTGTTAGCTGCCTACGCTCTGTTAGCCTAGCGTAGCGTTCTCTTTCATGTACATGGGAGTTGTTTGGGAATTCTGCTCTCTGTATTGCACCATTCCCAAGTTTGTGGTGGAGAATTTGTGTGGGATTGGGAAATGTGTTTTTAATAGGCATTTGTGTTGTATTGTAGATTCTTAGAAAATCCAGACTAAATACGAGTCAGGTTTGTGGAGATGCAAGCCTAGTAAGGATGCATACTTTTGAGATTTTCAGTTTTTCAGTGCAATATAGATCAGATGCCCTTCCAGATCCAACATATGGCGTGCTCTTTCATGTACATGGGAGTTGTTTGGGAATTCTGCTATTTGGATTGCACCATTCCCAAGTTTGTGGTTGGGAACTTGTGTGGGATTTGGAAATGTTTCTTAGAAAATCCAGGCCAAATAAGAGTAAGGTTTGTGAAAATGCAAGCCCAGTAAGGAAGCATGTTTTGTAGTTTTTCAAGTTTTCCAGTGCGGTAAAAACATTCAGAATAAGTAGGCCGTACTATTAATTATTAGTTTGGGAATTCTGCTCACTGGTTGCACATCCAAACTTTCCAAAGAAATTTGTTATTGGGAATTTGTGTGAGATTTGCAGGTCACATCCAGGGTTTAACTCATGTTTTAGTTTGTCTGGGTCTAACTACTGCAATTACTGCTATTTCTAGGCCTACGACTACGACTACTACTTCTACTGTACTAGGCATGCTTGGTAGTGCTAATGCTACAATTACTTTACTACAACTATTTCTACTGCTACTAGTACTATTGCTGTTGCTAGCTTCTTGTATCGTAGGCCTACCTATTGTTTAGCTTTGCACTTTCCGCTGGATTAGCTGCTAGCATACACATAATCTTTGACTCCTAATTATGGCTAGTTTACGGGAACTCCGCTAGCTCTTTATTTTCCATATTTTATGGTTTATTTTGTTGTGTTTGTGTGACTGAACTTTATCAGACCCACGGGACTTGTGACAAAATGCTTCCCAAGTTTGTTGTTGGGAATTTGGGTGGGATTTGTGAGTCCCGGCCTGGGATTAAGTCTTGTTTTCGGGGAGCGCTGGTGAAGACACAGGGGACGGATAGTTGCCACGGTAGCTTATCTTTCCTCGTGTTGCCTGCTGGGGAAGAAGGAAGTATTACACAATGTTTACATAGAATATGACGTTATGGTACGATACAGACAAAAGTATGAGTATATTCAGCCGTGGATATAGTATTTAATGTTGTTACTTAAGTAAAAGTACAGATACAGAAGTAAAAAGTTACTCAAGACTAAGTAAAAGAATCACATGGAAAAGTCTACTTAAGTAAAAGTATTTAACTTAAACGTTTAAAAATGTACTTTAAGAGTAAAAAGTAAAAGTATTTCACACAAATGTAGTGATATTGATTAAAATACATACATATTTTGGTCAACAGTAACAATACGAACGAATGTCTTAATTTTTCTTATGAATTTTGTGTATTTAAGCTTCAACTCGAAAACTTTAGTCAGAATGAAAAATAACCCAACTCAAATCATATGAAAAGTACTTTTTACTTTTCAGTCCAGTTCAAAAATGGAATGGAGTAGAAAGTACAGATACTGCTCTCAAATGGAGTGAAGTAAAAGCAACAAGTATCCACTGTAAAGTGTAAGCACAGATACCTAAAAATCCTACTTAAATACAATACTTTACCACTTGCACTTCGTTACCTTCTTCCACTTGTTATATTTAATTAAACATCTTTACTAGTGAGATTTTCATGGAAGAAATCAGGGATGCTACTTCTTAAACATGTATTGCTGTTATTTTTACACGTCTTAAACAAAATTAAACTTGAATTATGAATCGGTAACTGTATAAAAACACATTCACGCCTTTAAGTTCCTATACTATGCTATTTTCTGATCTATGTTATAATACAAAAAACATACCTGAAGTTGTGTTTTGTTTCATTCACACACATTTAACACACATATTTTGTCATTTCTTATCACTTTTTTGGGCAGTGTTTACTAAAGTGTGCACTGTCACCATGGCAACTGCATCTGCAACCATATACACATACAGTATCCTACATGTGTGGCGTCGCTGGCAGGATCTGTATCTCTATTTAGCAGCCATATTGGACCGATACCGCACACTCTCACTTGGAGCTTTACCCACAATGCCTTGCTTTTAAGAGGTCTCGTGTACGTGGGCCTGTAAAGCAGGTAGTAAACAGGGTTACTACTATTCCCTTTTAAAGCTAGAGTACATAAAGAGTGGTTTTAACACGGCTATCAAATATATTATCTATGGGAATTTCACATTGGTTGTATTGTAGATGCTTGGAACATTTTCGTTTTTTCCAAGTAGCTTCTAATATAAAATGATAAAACTTCAAAGTGCCCAACTAAAACATACACAGAAGTTTGTATTAATGTTATAAAAGAGGCGTGCACGATTTCTTTCTAGGTATTTCCTCCATAGCCGCCGCTGTATATCGATTAGCGTCTGATTTTCAATACTTTTCGACAATCCTATTCCAGACGGGAGACGGGTACCAGCTCCTTCGCCGCAGAAGTTACACAGTTTGTATTATTTTTATCATGAAATCTCTACGTTAAATCCGAACTCATCGCCGTAAGTCCTGACAGAATCAATATAAACAAGTGTCTGTCCCAACCTGCTCGTATGAATTATTAGCTGTTAAACTGAGGCGTTTTTATATTGCGGTTATAATTGAGGGTTTGTAAATATGCAGTCGTTACATTCTCCTACACTCCTTGAACGCACCTCTATGTAATTACCCTCACATGCGGAGCGCCGTGTGTGCCGTGATGTGTTTGGGAATGTCAATTTACAGATGATTTATGGCCGCGCAGTTGTTTTCAGCTTTTTTTTTTTTTTGTGTGTGTTGTGTCAGCGGTTTTGCCTTGTCGCGCTCCTCGCTGTAACATAAAAACGTACGGGCAGATATAATACTACTACTACTACTACTACTACTACTACTACTACTACTACTGCTACTCCTACTACTAGTGCTACACCTACTACTACTACTACTACTGTCCTGCTGTATCAATGATGCTCTATTTTGTATCTTTCTTTGTTTCTAATACAACTGTGAGTATGGTATAACTACTACTATTACTACTACTATTGCTACTACTACTGCTACTACATATGGCACTACTACGATTACAGCAACTGCTTTTGCTCCTATGGCATATACCATTATCAGTGGTACTGCATTTTGTATCTTTCTTTCTTTTTTTTCTTTCTTTCTATGACTACCACTATTATTTCTACTGCTACTTCTACTATTATTTGTACTACTACGACAACTACTACTACTACTACTACTACTAAAAGTGCTGCTGCTCCCGCTATACTTAATACCAATATCAGTGGTACTCTATTTGGCATCTTTATTTCTTTCTTTCTAATACAACTATAAGCATGGTATGACTACTACTACTACTACTACTACTACTACTACTGCTACATTACTACTACTATGTGGCACTAGTACTATTACAGCAAATACTTCTGCGACTATGACTAATACCAGTATCAGTGGTACCCTATTTTGTTTCTTTCATTCTAATACTACTATGAGTATGACTGCTACTACCACTACTACTACTGCTACTGCTACTACTATTACTACTACTACTACAAATGACACTACTACTACTATCACAACTGCAGCTGCTCCTGCCGTGTGACTAATACCAATATCAGTGTTTGTCTGTTTTGTATCTTTCTAACTTTTCTTTCCAATACTACTATGAGTATGAGTACTACTGCTACTACAACTACACTACTTCTTTGCATACCAGAACCACACTTGATTTGTTTTAAATATATAGATTAATTTAACCTATTTAAAAAAAAAAAATATTCAAAATGTGATGAGTTGACTGTGGAATTTTCACTTTACTTGTAAATGTTTTTCCACTCGTAGAAATGATTTAACTTTTATTTATTTTGTGTTTATATATTGTGTTGTGTTGGTGTTTTTCATGGCTCCTCACCGTCAGTGACAAACATGAGCCCAGACAGGTACTCCCCCTCTCACCTCCCCTTCTCCCTCTATCTTTCATCTTCTTCTCCTCTCCTCTCTCTCCTCTTTCCCCCAACCCTCCCTCTTCTCTATCCTCTCTTACTCTCTTTTCCCTCCCTCCCTTCTCTTTCCCCCTACTCTCAATCTCCTCTCTCCCCTCTCTTTCCTCTCTCCCTCTCTCCTCTGTCCCCCTACCCTCCTCTCTCTTCTCTTTCTCTCTTCTCTTCCTCTCTTCTCCGCCCGCCATCTCTTTTCTCCTCTCTTTCTCTCTCCTCTTTCCCTTTCTCCTCTGTCCCCCCACCCTCCCCTCTCCTCTCTTCCTCTCCTCTCTCCCTGTCTCCTCTCTCTTCTCTCCCTCTCTCCTCTCTCCCTCTCTCTTCTCTCCTCTTACCCTCCCTCTCTCCTCTTACTCTCCCTCCTCTTCTTTTCCGGAGGGATTTGAAGGAAATTCAATGATGGAGTTAAATGAATTTGATTGTGGATTCCTGCAGGGAGAACAGGGGATGAGGCGGAGGAGAGGAGAGGTGGAGGAGTGGGCAGGTGTTAGGAATGATGAATTGCTTCTTCAAACCGTAGTAAGATTACTCAAGAAGAAGTCAAAGTACTACTACTGCAATTACTGTAACTTTTATCAGGAATACCTTATCATAAAACGTTTATTACATATGTCTACTACTGCTACTGGCTCTGCTGCTGCTATATATCCTCCTCCATACTGCTACTACTACTACTACTACTATTACTACTACTACTACTACTAGTACTACTACTACTACTACTACTACTACTACTACTACCACGACTACAACTATTTTTGGTATCACTGCTTTGCCGGTAGTGCTGCTACTATTTCTATACATTACATATTGCTACTACTACTAATACTACTATCACTATTAGTACTTCAACTACTATTACTACTACTACGACTTCTATCACTATTACTACTACCTATTACTATTACTACTACTGCTAACTCTGCTGCTGCTATTTCTTTATATCCATCTCTCTACTGCTAATACAACCACTGCTACTTCTATTACTACTACTACTACCACTACTACTATTGCTAGGGCTGGTGTACTACGTGGTAACTACTGGTACTACTGGTATTGATTGTACTGCTAATGCTATTGCTATCTTCCATTTGCTTATACCACCACCACTACTACTACTACTACTACTACTACTACTTCTACTACTTCTGGTATCACTGCTTTGATGGTAGTGCTGCTACTATTTCTATACATTACATATTGCTACTACTACTAATACTACTATGCCTATCACTATTAGTACCTTTTCTACTACGACTTCTATCACTATTGCTACTATTACTACTACTGCTAATTTTGCTGCTGATATTTCTTTATATCCTTTTCTCTTTTGCTACTACAACCACTACAACTTCTATTACTACTACCACTACTACTATTACTAGGGCTAGGGTACTACTACTACTACGCGGCAACTACTACTGCTAATGCTTGTACTGCTATTGCTATTGCTATATTCCATTCCCTTTTACCACCACTGTTAATACTACTACTACTACTACTACTACTACTACTACTACTACTACTAATACTACTACTACTACTACTATATTGCAAACCAGGGACACAAAAAACAGTCCACTTTGCTTTTTGTATTTTTTCTTCCTTAATTTCTCCAAGTTTGATAAGATTAACCAGATTTTTCGAGCATTTGTTGGTTATTTTCTAATCAGTTGAATTAAAAGCGTATTAAACGAGTCAACAATTGCAAATATTTAAACTACTTTAATGGCAAATACTTTAAAACCATTACATTTGATTAGGTTTAGCTTATCATGCTATTAGGCTAATTACTGAACATCCATTTTTTTATTTTTTTTTGCATAAATAAAGTTTTTCCTTACACCTTTGCTTACCCATTACAATCCCTACAGTCTGCGCGTTTCCTTCCTCATTCCCTTCCCTCTTATATTGCCTCTCCCGGACCCCCTCCCTCTTTCCCACCTCCCTGGGAATTCTCGTGGAAATTCAATGACGCCGCTAAATCAATTTTATTCCGAATTCCCGAGGACGCGGTGAGACTGTGCCGGCCAGGTGTTGGTAAATGCGAGCCGGGGGACTTAGCGCTATTGCTTGCTCCTCTCTGGTGGCTTTTTTTTTTTTGCACTATCTGGCAACCTCTCTCCTCTGCCCATATTGCCGACTCCTTTTATATTAATTACATCTTGTATTATGGGATGTGGCTTGCTCGCCCTGGCCAATAGAAAAGCCCGTCCCTGGAGACCTCGCTTCTTTTGTATCTATCCCTGACATCTTGTAGCCGCTGTTTTGCGGCGCACTTTTAACACAATTAGCAGCTAGCTTACGCGGAATCTTTGGTTCTTAATTATAGCTAGCTTTAGGGAATACTACTGCCGCTGCTGCCACGGTGACTATTACTACGTCTTTTTATTAGCCCTATACTATGTCTATTACTAGGCTACTACTACAACTACTGCAACAACTGTTACTACTATTAACTTACCATGACTACTAAGCTTCTACTTCTACTACTGCCTCTATTTCCACTAGTACTATTACTACTACTACTTTTACTACTGTTACTTCCTGTATTTACTCCAATCTTGTACATTGTACTACCACTATTGCTGCTAGTACTACTGCTATTGCTACTACACTGTAGGCCTGTTTCCTTTTATTGTCTTGTACACCTGTCTTATAACTACTAATACTGCAATTACATTTATGACTACTACTACTACTACTGCTACTACTATGACTACAGCTGCTACCACTTCTACTAGGCCTACTGCTACTACTACTACTACGACTACTAGCCATGTCTTTACCACAAGCTTTCCTTGCTAGTATTACTACTACTATACTATATACTTCTACTGCTACTAATAATATTGCTTCTTACAGTTACAACAATGATTACTACTACTATTATGAGGCATATATTCCACTACCATAAGGTCTCCTTCAAGAATTATAAATACAACTACTTCTACTGCTACTACTATTTACAACCACAACACAATGACCACAGCTAGTACTATAATTATCACTGCATACTAAACCTACCTATTCTCCTGCTACTACTATTACTATTGCAACTACTACTTCTAGGCCTACTATTACTACTTCTACTAGGCCTACAACTATTACTACTTCTACTAGGCCTATCTCTCTCTACCACAAGCTTTCCTTGCTAGTAGAACTATTACTAAACTATATACTTCTACTGCTACTACTATGACTTCTGCTACCACCACTACTTCTAACAGGTTTACTACTACTACTACTACTACTACTACTACTATTATGAGGCCTTACCATAAGCTGTCCTTCCTCGTATTTCTACTGTGGCTACTACTACTGTTACTACTATGACTATCGCTGCATACTACTAGGCCTATACTCCTGCTACTACTGTTACTATTGCAACTACTACTACTTCTAGGCCTACTATTACTACTTTTCTATCTACCTATCTGCCTCTACCACAAGCTTCTCTTGCTAGTTCTACTATTACTATTACAACTACTTTTACTGCTACTAGTAGTATAGCTGCTTGTACTTAAACTTCTATCACTACTACAAGCGTCTTTTACATCCACTCCTGTCTCGTAGGCCTACCTATTGTTTAGCTTTGCACTTTCCGCCGGATTAGCTGCTAGCATACACACAATCTTTGACTCCTAATTACGGCTAGCTTACGGGAACGGCGCTAGCTCTTTATTTTTCGCATTTTGTGTCGTTTTGTGGTTTATTTTGTTGTGTTTGGGTGACTGTTTGAACTTTATCAGACCCACGGGGCTTGTGACAAAACGCTCCTGTTGTCTTGGCAGCGTCTGCGGTTGCTCCCTCCTTGTGCTCAGAGAGAGAAACGTTAAATAATTCATGGGGAGGGGAGGCGGTTGCTTTTGTAGCCGTGTGGAGCGGGCGAAGTTGCGGTGCGGTAATGTGTGTTTGAACAAGGCTTACACGCAGACGGGGAGACCTGGGTTGTGTTATGGTGGAAACGGAGATGCAACGGAATACACAATGATGAAATGCAATTTGAATAGGCACAATTAGCATAAACACAGGCCGCCATTGTTGTTTGTAATTAAATGAAATCTTGTTCTGTGTAAAATCAAATATCTGAGATTCTTGTGTTAGTTTAGACATTCAGATTTCTTATCTTAAGTGTGAACTAAGATATGAACCAACCACATTATTTTAAATCTAGGCTCATGTAGTAATAGGCTCATGTCTCGTTAAAATACTACAGTTTTATTATTTGGCTGGTTCAAAATGACTCATTGTGCATTTCATTAAAATGTCCCAGTGCCTACATGTTGCAAAAGTACTTCTTGCTCTTATAAACTGAAGCACTAACAGTTGGTAACATAGTTGTGATGTTATAGTAGTAGTAGTATGTAAGTTATTGTAGTAGTACTACTAGTGGAAGGCTAGTAACAGTACTACTGCTACAACAACTACTACTACTACTACTACTACTACTACTGTTACTACTACTACTGCTACAACAACTGCTACTACTACTACTGTTACTACTACTACTGCTACTACCATTACTACTACTCCTATTACTATTACTACTATTACTACTGCTACTACTGTTACTACTACTACTGCTACTACCATTACTACTACTCCTATTACTATTACTACTACTACTACTACTACTACTACTACTACTGTTACTACTACTATTGCTACTACCATTACTACTACTCCTATTACTATTACTACTACTACTACTACTGTTACTACTACTACTGCTACTACCATTACTACTACTCCTATTTCTATTACTACTACTACTACTACTACTACTACTACTACTGCTACTATTGCTACTACTACTACTACTACTACTATTATTACTGCTATTGTTACTACTACTACCCTGACTGCTATGATTGTGGCTGTATATTTTGTAGTACTTATGACAGTGGTAATGATAGTTGTGAGAGTAGGTGTGTAGAGTTGTAGTAGTACTTGTAGTAGAAGGCTATTAATAGTACTACTACAACAATAGTTAGAGCAACATGTTTTATAGTAATAGTTGTGGCAGTGGTAATGATAGTAGTAGTGTGTAAGAGTTGCCGTAGGCTAGTAGTAATGTTAGAATATAATCTATAAACAGTAACACACACAATTATGGCAGAAATACTCGGCACTACAGCTATTAAAACACATTTTTGCGTATGAATAATCTCCGTCTGTCTCGTAGTGTCTCGTAGTGTCTTCTTGTTGTATTAAATCGCCCTGTACTTTTTGCCCCGTCGCCTCTCCAGTACATGTGCACATACGAACATTAAACCAGGGTCTAGCAAATCACTGCCAAACGTCCCTCTCCTCTCCCCCATTAGCCGAGGTGTCTTTGAATTTAATTTAGTGGCGGCGCTATTAAAAATGACACATTACCCCACAATGATAGCTGAATGAAGTCCTATCGATCGCTGCTGCATTAAAACTGGAGCTGGTGGCTAGAGCTGGCAGCACTGAGGGAGGGAGAGAGGGAGAGACTGTTATTCTAAGGATAGCAATGGGTTTGTTTTGTTAACAGCGAGTATTGGAAGTACTACTACTACTACAGCTGCTGCTTCGACTACTAGTACAATGACTGCTACTGGAGTTACAGCTGGTATTTTGTTCTACTATAGCAGTGGTTTTGATGTTCATAGAGTTAACATATTAGAAATTAGTACTTAATACTACTACTGATGCTGCTGCTGCTACTACTACTACTACCACTACTACTTCTACTACTTCTACTACTTCTACTACTTCTTCTTGAGCTGTAATTACTATTTTTTTCTACTATAACTGTGGTTTTGATGTCCAAATAATTAACATATTAGAACTTAGTATTTACTTCTACTACGGTTGCTCCTACTACTACTGCTACTACTACTGGCACTACTATTACTACTCCTACTTAATACTAGCCTACTATTACTCCTACTTTTACTATTACTTTTGATGTCTGAAGAAATAACATATTAACATATTAGAACATACTACTGTATTACTATTATTACTGCTAGTACTGCTACTATTACTATTACTGGTACTACTAGGACTGCTACTACTACTTCTACTACTCCTACTGAAGCTACAATTGGTATTTTTTCTACTACAGCAGTGATTTTGATGTCCAAAGATTTAACATATTGACATATTAGAACTACTGTATTACTACTACTACTACAACTACTACTAATACTACTACAACTACTGGTACTGCTATTACTACTAATACTATTACTACTTACCACTAACCTACTATTATTACTGCTGGTATTATTACTACATACAGTTTTGCTTTGTAAAGATGACTTAAGTATTTTGAGTTGTGTGTAATTATTATAGTTGTGTTTTTGTCACATGATTTATGGCTGTAGTCCTGACGTGATTTATGGTCATGAGAACTCGCTGTAATTTAGACGTGAACAACAAAACCACATTCAAAAACTTGGAATTGAAATGATCGGGTCTTAAAGATAATCCTTAAAATAAGAAAATTCCAAAATTGAATCATATTATTTTAGAAATGTATGAGAGAAGTAACAGTATTTGCTCTTTGTAGGTGAACAAGTCTCCTGAAAGAGTAGTGGTAGTAGTAGCAGCTGTAGTAGTAGTAGTAGTATTAGATTTGTGGATAAGGCAATCTTTTGTTCTAAAAATCCTAAACTTACTCATGTTTATTTTTGGCACATTTCCTTGATCTCTACAGTCGCCCACTAACCAAAAGGTTCGGAGTTGGATTCCTATAATTTCGCAAAGAAAGTTTTTTTTTTCTTGGTGACATTTGGCAAGACTCTTGCGTACTCTTGAAATTTTCTTTGCGGATGCCGTTAGGGAACTTTCAAATGTATTTTTCTCACTGTCTGCTACATCTACTACTAATAATACTACTAATACTACTACTACTAATATTACTACTGCTATAATGTTTTACTACACTACTAAAACTACTACTTCCGCTAATAAGTTACTCATCTGTATTTCTTCCTATCTTGTAGATTGTAGGCCCGCTACCAGTACTACAACTGCTACTACTACTACTACTACTACTATTACTACTACTACTGCCATTGCTTCTTCAGTATCGGCCTATGTCTTCCATTATCTTGTAGTCCCGCCTTACTAAAACTACTACATTAAGCCTTCAAGTACGCCTCCAACTATTACTCCAACCACTACTAGGCCAAAGTTTTGCAAAGAACACCAAGCGTCTCCCATGGGTGCTCTATCCTTTGCCCCGCGTTCTGCCCGGCGGCTGAAGTCTTTCATGTGCGGGGATCACCCATGGGTGCCACTCCAGATCAGCTGTGCAGCGCATGGCAACCAAATGAAAGGCCCGGGACCAGAGTGGAGAGGTCTGGAGGAGTCTGGAGGAGTCTGTAGTACCAGGGGACAATAGCGGAGAGGTGGAATCGCGCTCTCAACCTAAGTGCCCCCATTGTGAAGAAGAAGTGAAGTGGGCAGAGCAGTCAACCACTCGGGTTTTTGTGCGTAAATATTTGCCGTTTCAGTGTCTAAATATAATGCTATAGTGATGGTGGTTTTGTTTGGATTATTTGAATAGTTGAATTAAAATAAAATACAAAATATACAGTATGGTACAGTATAAAACAGCAGTGCAAATCTGTTGAAAGCCACAATATGTAACATTTATGCCAAAAAGAGACAAAAATAGAAGTATGCTTTTCATTTCTGTTGCGTTTATTGCGCTGAAAAATGTGATATCGCATCTGTTCTTACTGTGAGCGGGCTTGCCTCTCCACAAACCTGACTCATATTTGACTTGGAGGAGGGCCTACTCTGGCTGGTTTCCATGGAAATGTTGATCCTTTGGCTATAATCTTCCGCAGTATGGCTTAAAACGTGTCTATCTCTGTGAATGTTCTGAAGCATGGTTTTAACTTTGTATTGGTGTAGTGCCACTTCCAGAAAGTTACATACTGTGCCTTTTTAAGTGACAGGTGTTCACGAGTTCAGTGGAAGCAGGTGCGTGCGAGTGGAGGTACTTTCAAATTAAAATGAAATCTGTTGTCAAAATACATCTAAACTAGAATCAAGACTAAGTTTGAAGTCGTTAGCTAGTTAAGTTATAATAATATGCTAATAATAATATGAGGTCTGGGTAAACATGGCTGGTCTTTACAGTTTTCCAAGGTTCTTTTCAATTTAGGATTTTTAGGAATTCCCTCCTGCCTTGATATCCCCTGGCAAACTTTTACCGGATATTGGTGGGCTAAATGACCACAGATATTACAGTAAGCTGCTTATGTAGCAGCCTTCTCCGTTGTGGCTCTTTTTTGGCACTATTTGACTAAAAGTGGTACAAAAAAATAACTTGTTGGCCTGTGCTGTGCATGGGGGGGAAAGACCCTCAGAGGGACTGGAGAAGTGGGCTGAGGTTTGTGGCTAGCCCTGGTGTGCTGCTAGCTAGCGCGTGTTTGTTTAGCTTGGTTTCAACTCAAGCCTCCCCAGACAACGCTAGCAGCTAACGTTAGCCAACATGTTGTCATCAAACTCAGGTGATATGCCATATTGAGGTAGATCAACATAATGGTATATCTGCGTAATCCCTCAGCAAACTCGGACTAAACCTGGTCTAGTCCAGGTTTAGTCCGAGTTTAGTCCCAATTTTACGTTTATTCCTGTGCTAGTCTTGGATTAGTTCTTGTTGGTCCAGTCCTGGTTTAGCCCAGCTGGTTTAAATCTTTAATAGTCATAGTTTAGATCTGTTTTAATAAAAATTTTCTATATAATATCATCATTACAAACTGACTGTATGAAGTATTGAGATCTGTCCACTCATAGAACCAGGGTTACACTATAACCTGAACGTTTAATCCTGGTTTAGCCCTGGTTTAGTTCTGGTCTAGTCCAGGTTTATCTTATTTGTTTTGATGGATTAGGAGTAGTAAGAAGTCCAGTGACGTACAGCGGTTGTCCGTGGGTTCGAAAAGCCAAAGGAAATTCCACCTCAGCCTCCTCTGATAAAGGTTTTCCTGTGCAGTAGAAAACGCAGAGTACCTTGTGTGTGGAGAGGGGAGACAGAAATGTAGCAGTATTGGCTCAGGAAAAAGTTTAACTGCAAGAGTTCTCACAACGTATGGAAAAAGTCTGCGAATGGGGCAAGTCCATGAGCTGTTGTTTTTAGTAATTTTGTGTGTCACGTAAAAATTATCTATCACTTACAGGTGTTTTTACTGCTTATAAATACCTTCAAAACTTGAACTTGGCCTGGAGGTACGACCTTCTTGTCTCAGCGATGACTGATTATTATAAAGGCACCTGATTTAACTGTCTTTGTAATAGTTCAAAGTTATTCCTCACTTTCCTAGCATCTCAAGTTTATAATCGCTTTTCACAACTTTCAAAGACGACAGCGGATGTTGTGGTCGCTGTAATGCTAGCTAACAACTAGCATGCTACCAACGCACTTCCTTCTTTTCAGAGAATGAAGCGCTTTATAATTATATGCAGCACTTTAAAATTAGTCCTCAATTATTCCTCACTTTCCCAGCGTCTTAAGTGCATAAGCGTTTTTCGCAACTTTCAAAGACCAGAGTCGATATTTACCGTCGCAGTAATGCTGCCTAACAACTAGTATGCTAACAGTGCACTTCCTTATTCTCAGAGGATGAAACGCTTTATAATTATATACAGACACGACGGTCTCATTTTGACCTTAAGAATTGCTTATACAATATCTATACTGGAACAAGAAAGATTTTGCTTAAAAACAGGTTCACTTTAATGGCATAGATTGCAACATTCCAGGCACAGCAATAACATCTCTAAAAGTCAAAACAAGTTATGCAGGTTTCGCAGTGCACCTTTAAAGAGGGGGGTATTACGCAAAATCTCGCAAACAGCGTTATTCCCTCATCAAAAACATGTAATCCGTGCATGTTTCAGTAAGTTAGCAATCTCTCTCAGGCCCTAATCGAAACCTCCTTAAGGTCCGCTGTAAGATTCTGTGCAAAGCTCCGCCCACAAGCCTATGTCACCCAGGCTCCCACATGACAATTCTCTATAAATACACAAAAATATGATACAAAATGTACACAACAACTTCACAAACCTGATGTGATGTGCAGTAGTTTCATTAGCAGGATGCATGTTGATTGTGTTGTGATAGTGCTCTGAAGGGGGAGTGACTTAGTGTGTGCGGCACTAAGAGCATCAAAAGTGAAAGTGATTCTGATAAAACATGTTAATGTGTTGTTTTGGGCAACTGTAGCATTTACAATAAAAGGCAACATGGTGATCTAAATCTTATGCCTTAGCAGTTAATACCCCTTAGAAGTAAAACACCTCGTCTTTAATAAAAACCTGACCACTCAATGACAAGCCTAACTCACCTCTCTTCGTCTCTTGTCCAATCAGAACCCGGCCTCGTGGAGAGACCATGACGACGCCACCTCCACGCACTCAGCGGGCACCCCGGGGCCCTCCAGCGGGGGCCATGCCTCCCAGAGCGGCGACAACAGCAGTGAGCAAGGTGAGCCAGGACAGAAACTAAGGGCATGTGGAAGCGCATACAGACCACCCCATACCCATCCTCCACCCATTCACCTCCCTATCCTGTTAAATGGTAGACTTCAGTTTAAAGTGCATATGACAGGTTTTAATAATTCCGACTTCGGTTTGGTGGGATAGTACCTGTGGTCAATATTTACTATAGTTTTACAGTTTTACAAAAATACAGGAAGTAGTGCTGAGTTCTACAACAGAATAACTCTACCTATGTCATCAACACGGTGCATTCAATCCAAAATACAATTGATGTGCATTTCGAACACATTTTCCTGAAAGTTTAAACAAAATAAAGATGTTGGAATATATTTTTTATTAGCGTAATCCTAACTGGCCCAGGTTTACATTATGGTTCTTGCGTAACAATTAGAAAATGACCTGTACGTATATCAGATCTGCTGCCCATGTACAACCCAGAAGTAACATTTTTGAAGTCACCAAAATGAAAAAAGCTAGATTTTTTGTAAAAATTTAAATATAATCATGTTAACTTAGTAGTAGTAGCAGTAGTAGTAGTGGTAGTAATAGTAGTAGTAGTAGTAGTAGTAGTAGTAGTAGTAGTAGTAGTAGTAGTAGTAGTCCAACTTGTCATATGCACTTTATTAACCTTTTTCTACAATCTGGAAATGATTATTTTTGGTTTGGAATTCTTTAGAGAAGATATTTGATTGGTTGCTTTATTGCATAGGCCCATTGTTGTACGTTCACTCACACAGTTATAATTGTAGTACCTTGAAGAGGCTTTTAACAAAAACGAAAAAAAAAAAAAAAACAGTTGAAAATGTGGGTTTTTAGTTATGTAGAGATTGTTCAAATTTCAGATCAAATTCTCTAACATAATTGAGATACATTGGTAAATTGTATGTTGCTCTATTTGATTGGGTAGAAAAGTTGATGACTTTGTTGTTTTTTTGTACCATTTTTGAAAGTTTGGCTTTTTCAATTCTATATAACACCACATAATCATATTGCTTGAGTAGACATCATTTTGCGTAATATACTTTCTTCCAATTTCTCTTTTAACTTGGTGTTTACAACTTGAATCAATTCAATTTTCATTTTTGGTGAGCTTACGCTTCCAATTTCTCTTTTAACTTGGTGTTTACAACTTGAATCAATTCAATTTTCATATTTGGTGAGCTTACGGAATATTGGTTGTGTTTAATATGTTTCCTCACAGTACTCCTCCTGTAGTACAATAACGGTGATTCATAATTAAATTACTAATACTGCCTGAACATGTTAAGGTTAGCATTAGCATATCAGCAAATAGCATTAGCGTTTACATTCAGGTGTGCCATAATATGCGTCATCTGGAAAACCCACCTCGGCCAAATCTAAATGTAATAGATGTTAGCTAGTCCTTCCGTTTGAAATTGGATTAGCTTGTATTTTGACTGGCGGCCATGACGGTCTCACCTATAAAGATCCATACTCCCCGAAGGTTTGCTATTTTAGGAAATAAAACAACAAAAGCTGGTGATTAACGCTATATTTCTGCCAGTTCTCGCTTGTATTGAAAATCATAAGTTTGTAAGATGCCAATTATTCTCGGCTCGACCTGCCAAAGTGGAATAAAGCATTTCAAAACAAGTGCATTGGTGCTAGGTACAGATAGTGTGTGCGAGTGCCGGCTAGCTTAGTCACGCTAGGATCACTTTTGACAAGTAAGTTAGGGAAAGAAAATTGATAGTTTGATGGGATATAAACATGAGGAGAATTGGTATTAGTAGATCTATATGCTAATTTGATGGGAAATTGGCAAGTTGTCTAAGTTGGTTCCGTGTGTTGTCTGTTGGTAGGTGTAGATCACGTTAGCAAGAGGTATGAAATGTCTATCCGTGGGTTTCAGATGTTTTCCCATTAAATCGTTAATCGCTATAACAACGGTTGTAATTTTTCATTTATATATAATAAGGGTATAGGTTAGTTTACCAATGATGGTTTCTGGTGTGAGCCCAGTTTAGTCCCGGTTCAGACTTGGTTTGGTCCCGTTCTAGTCCTGGTTTCGTCCTGATCTACTCCAGGCTTTGTTCTAGTTTTAGTCCTAGTTTAGTCCCAAATGGAAGGTGGTTGTAAATACTTCCTAAATACTAGGATTCTAGCTAGCACCGTAAATTGTAATCGCAAATCGGCAAGACGTCTACTGGTCCCGTGTGCTGTCTGTTGGTAGCTAAAATCCACATTAGCAAGAGGTATGAAAGGTCTATCCATGGGTATCATCTTCCTGTTATATGTTTTCCCATTAAATCATTAATTGCTGTAAATACTTCCCAAACACGAGCATTATAGCTAGCTCTACTGTACAAGTTTTTTGCTAATTCTCTTACGTTGTTCAAAGGGTCATATAACTAGTTACATTAGAATTCAAAACTGTTACAAACCAGGTCATTATTCCCAATATGTTCTATAAATCCTGACTTAAAATTAGCCTACATATTTTCTTTATGCTGTACATGCTAATAAAGGCAGAATATTAGCATTGTTGAACTGCTAATGCTAAACAACAGACTCATCATGACAGAACGCAAGTCCAATGTTGTGACTAATTAAGATACGCATAATTAATCGTTGCCAGGGACGTTATGAAATGTTATGAGGCCTTATTTTGACTAAGAGCTTCATAAAAACAGACCTATGGCTCTAATCCAAACAATTAGCATATCCTCGTCTTTGTTTTGAATGCAAGATATTTTGATTTTATGTTTTGTTCCGCCTTCTGGCAGTATCCTGGGTTTTGCATGAAATTTCATCACAGCATCTCCCCCTCCTCGCAAATCCTTCTAAAGATAAACACAGACAGAGGGAAGAGAAAGAAGAGAAAGGGAGAGCGGAGGAGGAGGAGTGATTGGGAGCTATCGGTTTGCCAATAGGCGATCAGGGTATTGATATGGGCGGTCTGTGGTAGGCCCGTTTAAATCATCGTCCCAGTAAAGTGAACACAAGTTGATGGTTGTTATATGTTGTTGACCACAGTTGAGGTTGTAGGGAGAGCGCTGTGGTTGAAGGTGTCAGGAACGCTTCGCTTGGATCGTGGGGAATCTACTGGATATGCAAAAACAACTTCAAAATACTCATGAAAAATCTATGTATGTGGTAAATGCAAAACTGCGATCAGCGTATAGTTGGAAACCATTAGCAACTACACTGCACTGCCTGGCCAAAAAAAGTCACCACCAAAAAAAAAGGTCACACACTCTAAGATGTTGCATTGATGATGGTCGAGTCTGACGCTGCACAAAGCTTCTCCAGCACATCCCAAAGATTCTCAATGGGGTTAAGGTCTGGACTCTGTGGTGGACAATCCATGTGTGAAAATTATGTCTCATGCTCCTGATCCACTCTTTCACAATTTGAGCCTGATGAATCCTGGCATTGTCATCTTGGAATATGCCCGTGTCATCAGGGAAGAAAAAATCCATTGATGGAATAACCTGGTCATTCAGTATATTCAGGTGTCAGCTGACCTCATTCTTTGACCACAGACTGTTGCTGAACCTAGACCTGACCAACTGCAGCAACCCCAACATATTTGCTTAGTTAAATTCAGGTGACGACTTTTTTTTTGGCCGGGCAGTGGATTTTTTGTAATGTACTGTATAAGCAGCTTGAGGTCTGCTGCATACTATCTGCATCTAATTAATCAGGAAGTGCACGTAAGCATGCTAGTTGTTGCATTACCGTGTCCGCAAACTTCGCTCTGGCCTCTGAAAGTTGTGACAAACGCTTGTAAACTCATCTTGATGAATAATTAGGATGCTCGAAATGCATAAGGTAAGTGAAGAATAACTTTGGACCACTGCAAAACGTTTAAAATGAACTAGTTCTAGTTTTACGTGTTCGACAGTGCCTTTGATTGTTGTTATATGCATTTGACCCATGCTTTGGTGAGCTATAAAAATTGTAATCGATGCAGGATTTTCATTGGGAGTACCTTCTTGTGCCATCGTTGTTAAATTGTATGTTAATAATATGCGTACCCATATAAAACGATGAGAGCTAATTCCACTATAGCGCTCCATATATATAACACTTTTTGTGAAGAAACCAGGCAGCCCTCGCTCGATTTTTAAGCACCAAAGACGTGAGCTCATGGCGTATTATCAACCATCAAAAGACAGATCACGGACAGCTTTGAGTGAGAAGAAGGGATTCGGGGGGGGCGAGGGTCAGGCGGAGGAGAGGAGGAGGAGGAGGAGAAGGAGGAGGAGGGGGTAGAAATGCAGTGCTTATTGATTATCTTACACACATAAGTACAAGTGACCTGTAATCCGCAGAGCACTTATCGACTGCTCTGTGTGCGCGGCGTATCCAGTAACAGCCGGTCGATACGGGCCACAGACAGTTACGGTACGGCACCCGACGCTGGGGCAACCGCCGGCCCGGACGCGGCTGACCTACGGGGGGCCGGGTCCCAAGAGGTGAGGGGTATAGCCACCTTAGAGAAGCAAAGGCTAATATAGCGGGAGAAAGATCCTGGTAGAAGATTTGGGAATGTTTTTTTGAATCAAGAAATTGTATCCGGGTATTTGCGTAAGGAAATTAGGCCGATACACAAAAAGTAAGAAATAACCGGATGTGATGTGTCTTAAAGGCAGTTTGCCGTGATCCAATGTTCTTCTTCACTTACCTTGTGCGTTCCAAACATTATAATTATTCACCATGATGAGTTTATAAGCTGTTTTTATAACTTTCAGGGGTAAAGCAGCTGGCTAGCGTGCTAATAGCGCACTTCCTGATTCTCAAACAGTAAAACGCTTTAAAATTAGATGCAGACAGCACATAGTGGACTCATTTTGGCCTCAAGAACTGCTTATAGAATATACGTGTACAGGGAGAACACAAATCAGGTACAGTCACTTTAACCTCTGAGGACGAAAGAGGATTTTAACATAATGCTGGTTGTGGGGTTTGAATAGCAGACCTCTTGGTAACTGGGCGAAAGTTGTTTAGTTAGGGGACTGAAAAATGAGGCTAGAAACAATAGCTAGCTTTAAAGTTGGTAAAAAGCCACATGACCGCTGACATAACTAGAATGAGTCCCGTGTCTATGTATTGACTTTCAAAACACGGAGGAGCTCTTCTGGGTGACCACCTGATGACATCACGCAGTGGGAGTTAACCTTTTGATCTTTCGAAAGCGACACGGCCTATAAATTATGCAAGATTAGGTTAGATTAATAAAAACACAAGTCCAGGCTGTGTTTCAAGAAGCAACTTTTTAACACGGTGAAAAGTGAATGCTAGTTTTGCGTATAACAGGACTTTTAGCATTTAGCATTTTTGCTCTTACATAACGTACACTTTTATTATCATTTCTTTTATTTCAAATGTATCCACAGTCATGATTGAACAGAATCTGCTGCTGTATAATCAACAGTTCGTGACGCTAACCTGGCTAACGAGTCCAGTTGTTTTGCTAGCTCCGATCCGCGCTTTGACCCCCTCGCTCCGCTCGCCTCATTTTTCACATTCTTGCAATTACGTTAACGCTTCAAGCAACTCCCGCCCTCCCCACCCTCACCCCTCCCCGCCATCACCCCAGCACCCTTCTCACTCCACGCATGAACTGGCTAGCGCTAACACTCGCACATAAAATCCTCAGTCCACACTCCGAGTCCGTACGAGTCGGCGGCGCACTGCAGTAATGGGCTCTTTAACGGCCTGGCCCAGGTTAAAAGGGGTGAGGGTGAAGAGCAGGAATATATACTGGAGATGGAAGGGTGGATGGGTGGATGGTGGATGGGTAGAACGACGGAGGCCAGGGAGAGACAAAAAGTTGCGTAGCGATGAATTGCGTGTGGGGTTGGCTAGAGAATAATAGCTATGGTTAAATTTGGTCATATATAGCTAGAGAACCGTTTGCAAGATTTTTTTTTTTGTTCATTATTTAATTTTCCAAGCTGTTCTGTGTATTCATTTTGGATATGGGGGCGTCATAACAACTCTTGTTTTAAAGGTACTTGGTGTAACTTTCTGGAGAAGGCCGTAGAAAGTTAAAATCATACTTCAGAACTTTCTCCATGGAGATAGATGAGTTTTATGCCATACCGTGGAAGTTTATAGCCAGAGGAGCAACATTTCAATGGAAACAAGCAGGAAGAGGCCCTACTTCAGGTCAAATAGAGTCAGGTTTGTGGAGATGCAAGCCCTCTCACAGTACAGGCACATTTTTGACAGTGTAATAAACATGGAGCTTTAATAAGAGTTCAATTGCATTCCAAGCCAACCTCAAAAGGACCAACTATATGCAACTGTATGCTAATTATAATAATATGAATAATGAAAGTCATAAAACATATACCTGAGGAAGGTCAGAGGGACCGAAACGTTGTTCTAATAAAAGTGAACCAAGAGTGAGACAGTGTATGGCACCTGTCGCTCAGTCAGGTGTGCAAAGTCTACACAGAAACAAGTCATAAAACATCAAAAAACTGTCAGCTAAATGAGTTAAATAAAATGTAACCACACATTTTTGGTTATACAAATGTTTTTGGTTATACTCATACAATTGTTGCTACTGAAATTTCCAACCAGCTCAAAACTTTTGAATGAAGTCTCTCAGCCCTCTACCACTTTGTATCCAACTAATAGAAAGTTAAAGGTCCTGCATTCAACACACAAAAAAAACATTATACACAAAGTACTTTTATTCAGCTGAGAAAATATCCAATTCTACCATATCCTTCCACCAAAGTTCATTTTCACCTTTGGGATTTGCAGCTAGCGATCTTTTGAGTTGGCTTGTGTAAACCGAGCACACACCAAACAGGAGTTGTTCAATCTGCATCGCTCTGAGCTGCTGCCAAAAAACTATTTAACAAGAGCACAAATATGTATTGCTTCTCTTGCAGGAATAATTTACTGCATAGCCGTAAAGAAATGGGCGTGAGTGTGTTGGGAGCTGTCAACAGAGATTGCCAGTTAAGATTTCCAACGATATTTTTTGGATTTTTTTTTCAAACAAAGAATTTAGAGTTCGATGGGCTACTCCGCTTGCACTCTCTGACCCCTTCACTAAGTTAACCATGTCCAAATCTTACCCCTGAGATATGAATTTTTAACTTAAGGGCTAAACTGTGTGTGTACTTGGTTGGTTTTTAAAGGTTCAACTGATTTTGTTTGTGAATAGTAGAACATGAGCAAAGAAAGTGAACTTTTTTTGATTTATTGTTTAAAAAAAAAAAAAAAAAAAAAAGAAAAATCACAAAAAATCTGCTATACCTGCTAGTTTTGCTACTAAATATTTGGAATTTTATTACAAATACTTTTTACCTTTTACTCTTCCTAGTTGATCAATAAAGTTTATCTAAGTCTAATCCTGGTTTAGTCCTGCTTTAGTCCATATCTAGAATCACTGTCGGAGAACTTGGTCTGGTGGTGTTGCTTGCTTGTCTGCGTGGAGATTGATAAGATTAATGCCGTACTGTGGAACATTCCAGGTAAAGCTCATTGGGGACAAGCAGATGAAAAAGTACATAGTGACCCTTTAAACTCTCAAAGTAGTCAGTGAACATTGACTTCAGTGCATACAAAATGTGGACTTTTGAAGTTTTGCGTTTCATTTTTTTTTTTTTTTTTGGTTCAGTTGGTTAAATCTTTATTATTATTATTATTATTATTATTATTATTATTATTATTATTATTATTATTTTATTATTATTATTATTATTATTATTATTATTATGTTATTATTATTATTCAATTTTTAAAAAGCAATATATGTTGACAGAAAAAATACATTACATACATAAAAAATACATTACCCAATCCAATGTTTTATTTTTTGTAGAAACCCAATTTTCCACAAAAACTAGTCCCTTGCACATATTATTTAAACATTACAATACCATAAACCGTCCTTTCCCTATGGCTCCTACGCAGTATCCCTCCCCTCGTTGTGCAGTGCAGTGTGTGTAATCACGAGCCACGCATCCCTCCCAAATCCACTCTGACATGTAGAGGCAGCCGGGCCCAAGGAGGAGGAGACGTTTTGTACATTTTCTCATCAATTGAACAATCCCCCACGCTCCGTGCTTCGCGATAGACAGACTCCCCCGAGAGGAAGACCAGAGCCAAGGAAGAGGAGGAGGCAATGGAGAGGAGGAAGAGGAGAGGGAGAGGAAGAGGAGGGAAGAACAGTTTAGATGGGACATTTGTGCACTGGAGAAATACATGTCGGGATGGATTATACCGATTTAGAATTTAGATCATTGTTTTAGTTGGTTTACTTAATCTTTGTGTTAAATTTTTGGCCAGTGTTTTATAAAGCATTTTCTTCATTTCAGCTACGTGCATTCAGATCGTTGATTTAAAGCCACAATCTGTAACTTTTTAGCCAAAAAACAGACCAAAATGAATGCACAAACCTGACTCTTATTTGGCCTTATTTGGGCATTTTTCCTGCTTGTTTCCATGGAAAATTTTTGTTCTTTTGACACTAATATTGCACATTATGGCGTAAAACGTATCTATCTTTATGAAAATGGTTTTAACTTTCTGTTTCAGCTCCAGAAAGTTACATACTGAGGCTTTAAATTATTCGCCAGTGGTTTAGAAAATGTAACTTCATACATTTGCAGATTTGTTTTCTTAATTTTCATTAAATAATCTTAAATGTAGTTAGCTTGCCCTTGCCTTACATGATTATTTGGGTGCCTTAGGTTTTGTGTTAGATTGCCAGAATAAGTTCAAAAACAATATGAGTAAAAAAAAAATGAAAAAAATGTGTGAAAGAGTTAAAAATTTGTAAAATATTGGATGTTCATTGCCAAATTTTACAATGTTATTAAGTTTAGTTCATTTGGTATAGCATAGGTTTTGTCATATTTGTCCATAACCTGCTAGCTAGCCTCTGCCTCATGTCCACCGCAGCAGTAGAACCAACAGCCCCTTCAGCCGCTCCATCTTCTTCCTCTCCATACCTCGTAACCAATATGCCGTTATAGTGACAAGTAGAGCTGTGACATCACCTACCGTACCCAATATGTCACCGTAAAGACAAACCCAGTCAAGCCAAAGTGTGCCAGACCGTGCAAATTAACCACATATTAAAAAGCCACTTAACTGGAGCAACCAAGATGTCCGCCGAGCAGGAGCGGTGACCAGTGAGGTGTGTGTGTTTATACCCTTATTGTGAGTGTGCGTATGTGCGCGCTGCTTTCCCGCTAAGTGGCTGTTAGACTTTAATTTAGTGTAGTAATTAAAACCGAACACTGGCCCATAAACAAGAGATAAACAATAAAGGCGAAACCATGCCCTGCTGTTTCCCATGATGGCTAGCGGTGCCGGCTAAGCTAACTCTCTACTCTCTCCCTACCCGCCCGCATGAAGAAGCAAGACGGAGAAAAAGGGAACTGTTTTACTGTTTAAAATCACAGCTGAACTTGGGTTGCCGGAGCGTTAAACTGCAGATGGAGGACACGGACAAGTTTTTTCTCATTCGCAGTATGTGGAAAGGTCATTTCTAGCGCTGATTCATGATTGGCTGGAGGTGCTGGGGTTTAGTTAGTGACCGTTCAGATCAGAGAGAGGCATTTTAGGTTTAAACCAACTGGATTTAAGCATTGAAACTGGCAATGCAAGAGACTTATGAGGCTCATTCTGCTTTGTGGATAACCGTCTTGAGAACCAAAACACTAAATTGTCAAGTTAAATGTGTCGAATGTCTGTGCATGGCATTTAAAATCAAATTCTTAAATATGGTTCATTTCGTGTCCAGTAGCTACATGTTAGCTGTGGTCGATGCTAGTCAGGTGCAGCCAACCTCGCTGGTTTTGTTGGGAAGAGGTCGGGAGGCTGTAGGCTGGTTGTTGAAAGCTGAGAGGGGCCGATGGGGTGGTGGTGGTGGTGGTGGTAGTGGTGGCTGGGGGGGGTACTTTCTCCATTAGCATAAGAGAGTTTCAATTATTCATGGAGAGTGCTTAATCTACGGGGAAAAGTATAGTTAATGCACATAGTTTTAAAAGGGATACCTCCTCCCCTCGCGCCTCCGCAGTCCCAGCGCTGGATTCTTGCTCGATTCAGCATTCACGGGGCATTTACGGGAAGGCTTGTCCATCCCACTCACCCCATCTACAGGGAAGAGCGGCAGACTGGCAAACGATGGATAAAATGCAGCCAGACGCATTAGACCCTTCCTCGGATATTTGGGGTTTTGTTTTGTTTTTTTTGAGAGAGAGAGAGAGAGAGAGAACAGTTTGGGTAAATGTTAAAACTTGCCACGTTGTCTTATAGGATACTTTTTTATGAGTTGTGTCATTTCTGTAGATAGATCAACTCAGGTGAAGTGTATTGCCCAAAGGTTGGCCATATGAGGGACCCTTTCGCTGACATTTTAGTTTTTTTTTAGTTTTTGTTTTTGTAAAAGCAGTTAGGTTAGAATGAAAACATCACACATTGTAGTCTTAGAAGATCTATTTCTATATGTTCGTCATATCGATATTAGAAGCAAAATGGAGTGTATTGCCCAAAGATTGGTCAAGAGTGGACCCTTCCTCTAATATTTGATCTTTTTTTTGTGTTAACTTATTATTATAGTCTTAAAAGATTGATTAATTTATGTTGAGTTATTTCTGTATACCGTATTTTCTGGACTATAAGTCACTTTTTTTTTCATAGTTTAGCCGGGGCTGTGACTTATACTCTGCAATTTATATGTGAAATATGTTTTATTTCTTCATTATTATGCATTTTTTGGCTGGTGCGACTTATGCTCCAGATTTATACTTCGGAAAATAGGTTATATTCGAAGCACCCAGACCTTACTTACTTACTGATATTTGGGGACTTTTTCATAATAAATGGGGACTTTTATATATATATATTTATTTTTTCCGTAAAAACTGTTAGGGTAAATGTAAACAGGCCTAATTGTAGTCTTATAGGATACAATTCTATATATTATGTCATTTCTATATTGTTGTCTACAGCAATACTAGAAACAAGGTGGGTAAAGTGGAACTTTGCTGAAAATTTTGACTTTTTTTTGTAATATATGAATATGGAATCAGCTTTATTTCTTAAATCTAGGCTGCAGTCAAGTTGCTGAAAGGGTTGCTACTACTATTCTTCATAATTTATTACTATCTAGTCTAATGAAAACCATAGCAGAAAACTAGCCCATAACATGTACGCTACCACGCGACTGAAACTTTGATTTTCTGTAGTTTTTCAGTGATCGACAAATATACACACTTGCCATTTGCACCCTCTTGTACTTTCCATCATTCCAGTGTCTGCGTTTATTCCTCCGCCCCCTCCCTCCATCCTCTCTCACCCCTCCTCCCCCCCATGTCTCTCTCTCTCTCTCTCTCAACTCTGCAGACTCCCTGGCCCGCGTCCAAAATGTGATTAAAGCCACTGATCGGCTCCCCTAGCTCCTTCCTCGTTTCCTCCCTCCCTTCCTTCCTTCTCTCCTTGTTCCCTTTCTTCTATCAGTCTTCCTTCGAGATCAAGAGGGAAACAAAATCTTGAAAACAAAAAAAAGTCCGGAAAATGTATGATTAAAGTTTTTTGGTGGGAATACACGTTTGTGACTTGAGTTAAATGTAAAAAAAAAAAAAAAGAAAAGAAAAAAAAGAAACAAAAATATGCAGAATAGAGAGGGATAGTTTGTTAGACACATAGCATCATAGCTAAGTCTGGCTAAGTCGAAACTTATGGTTTTTGTGTTTCACCTGAAAAACATAAAAAAATTACCTTTTTCTACAGTGTTGATCATGAAAAAACTCAAAACTAAACAAAAAACACATTATTATTGTTATTATTTTTCATATAGAGTAGGGATGGGACAAGATCTCATGCTACAAGACCTCGTGAGATTTTCCCCCGTGTATTTACATATGTATTGACCAAAAAATGGCGTTAATACTGCTTAGTTACACCTTTTGAGACGCTGTAGTTCCACAAAGTATGCTAACAACGAAAAGTAAAAATAGTAAATAAAAATGTGAGCCTAAAATAGGACTGAATCTCGTACCTCGCCTCATCTTGCAGAAATCGTGTCTTGTCCCACCCCTAATGTGCAGTAAATACAGTTTATACCAAAGTATTGAGTAAGTTTAATCATTCTAGACTAGTATTTGAGTTAGGTAGAAAAGATGACTAAGGGTGCGTTCATAATTGCACAGACATCAAACATCAAAAACTATCAAGAACTAATCTAAACTAGACCAGAACTAAATCAGGACTAGAACAGGACCAAACCAAGTCTACATTGGGACTTAAGCTGGGCTAAAATGAGGACCAAAAAAAACCAACAAGTGTGAACGCACCCTTAGGGACGCTGCAATAACAAGTCTTCTCATTGGCTGATGAAAGAAGTATTGGTAAAAGAAAACAGAATTTTTCAATAGTATGAGACAAAAAAACGGACTTAGCTGCTAATGCTACGAGGCTAACGTGCAGTGTTGTTGCTTGTCTAGTGGTGGCTCTGACCATGAGTATTGGTTCTAGGGTTCCACCAGCACTATGATGGGCTAAACCACAGGCCTGGTTACCTCAGGGACTGGGATATGCATTCCAAGGATCATGGTAATTCACATTTTTCAAATTATTTCTCAAACAGCTTCATATATTATACGTGTTTGTAATAGGGGTACATTGAGATGAAGTAGTGAAGTAGTACAAGTTTGTTAGCATTAGCATGTTGATAATTGCTACTGGTATTGGTTGTTTTAATCTGATACCCAATGTACCGCTGGGAGTTGAATTGACATTGAATTATTAAATCTGGAATTATCAAAAGATTTACATTTTTCTGTACGTTTCTGTTTTTTTCTGACATTTTTCGTAATTTTTTTTGTTTCGTAATTTAGTTTTTTGTGTTGTTATAATTTAATCTATACTGGTGCTATACATACATGTAAACAACAAATTATATAAAAATTTTTAGTTTTTGAGATCTGAATTTTCCAACGTAGTTATCCTGTACTTATAGTGGAATGAAAAGTTCTTTTATTTTGTTGTGTCCTAATTTTGTCCAATGACGTTAGCTTAGCATTCAAAAATATCCCTGCAAAAGGCACTGTTGTCATCATAAAAATCAAAAATGGGTTAAACAATTATTAAAAGTTTTGAGATCAGAACTTGCAACGCACTTAGAACTGCTTTTTGTGGAACTTTTGTTGTCCGTGGTTGCTAGGTTTGCATGCTACACGTATATCCCAGTTACGACTTATGGAATCATTTGAATTGTTGGAAGTGCTGCCAAGTCCTATAGCCTTTAAGACAACATTTGGAATATCATTGCTTCCTCTATTTTTGCTTTTAACTCATACCGTTCCATATTACACTATTATGCTAACCCATCCATGGCTGCTAACCTTTCCTCCCTCCTCTCCTGCATTCTCCCTGAAAATGAAAATCCCTAAAGGTCATAATCACGGACAGGCCCCCAGCGCGTTTGACCCAGCTCAGCCCGGCCTGCGCGCGCCGAACCCAGGTTTTGACCCAGGTCCCTGCTGCCGGAAGAGAGCCTTAACTGGGTCAGGCTAATGTGCTAGCTAATGTTTGGGGAACATAGGGAACGCATTACCGAGATTATTCTGACAGCAGCACCCGAGAATGTATGTTTTTGTAGCATTAAAAAGGAGCGAGGGGAAACTACTTTGTTTTATATTTCTAGAAGTAGATGAAGGCTAGATTGTATGCGAGGGTAATTATAACGTAGAGTACATGGAGAAGTAATCAAGACGAAAGGGCTACCAACTTTTTGACTTTTTCCCAAATTTGTGTTTTTGTAGTAGTACTTTAAAAAAAAAAAAAATTATGAGTAGTTTTTATTGGTTCTTGTGCTGATTGAGACCTAGATTAGCCTGACGGAGTAGTGGTAAGCAAATTCACCCCGTAGCCGAGAGGTTACAAGTTCAACTTCTCCGATTTTTGTTTAAAATTTGTGTTTTTATAGCAATACTTTTAGTTTAATTTGAGTGATTTTTATTGTCCTTTAGTTCTGATTTAGACCTACATAAGCAGGATGGCGTAGTGCTCAGCAAATTCACCTCGAGGCCAAGAGATTTCCAGTTCAAATTCTAAGATCTTTCTGTGCAAAGTTATGACAGGTTGCCGTATGTGTCAATGTGGTGGTGGTTGGGTCAAATGCGGGTGGCTTACTTTAGTTTAGTTACTCTAGTTGTCATAGACCTTGTTTAGATCTTTTCTAGTCTTGGTTCAGTAGTGTTTGCAGGACATTGCAACGCCCTGGTTAGGTTCAGACATGCTTAAGACCTAGTTTAGTCCTGGTTTAGTCTTGTTTCACACATTCTTTAGCTTAGACCAAACTTAGTCTTGGTTTAGTTCATGTTTAGTCCTCTCTCATACCTGGTTTGTCCTGGTTTAGTTCTTTTTTAAACATGCTTGTCTGGGTTTAGTCCAGGTTTAGTCCTGATTTAGACCATTTGCCCTGGTTTAGTCCAGGTTCATGAATGCTTCAGAACCGGCTTAGTCCTGGTTTACTCAATGTTTAGTCCTTTTTTCGATCTTTCTGTCCTGGTTTAGTTGGTAGTTTCATACATGCTTACTTACCTCACCTAGCTTAGTTTTGGTTTAGTGCTTGGTCCTAGTTTAGTCCATGTTTTGTTCTGTTTTAGACCTTAAAATACTTCTCTCTACCTTGACTTAACAGTAGAGCCCCTCCCTCTCCTCCCCCGTCCTATACCCTGATTGTTGTTTTGCTTAGGTCTGCTCGTGGGCCGTCCTGTAGGCCATGTTGCGCCCCTCTCCCTCCCCTCCTCCTCCTCCCCCCTCCCACCGTAAGAGCATTCTTTCCGGGGTCACGGGGTCACGCTACACAGATGTCTCCTGCCGACCCTCCGAGGACCGCATCCAAAACAATGCGTTCTCCCTCCCCTCTTTCTCTCTCTCCCTCTCTCTCTCTGTCTGTCTCCCCCCTTTTTTTTCTTTCTTTACACAAATATTTTCTATTCCTTGCTGTTTTTTTGTAGCATTGTTTGATAGCAAGCGAGACGTAGCGCGTTTTTTCCGAGGTGGAGTCGCACTGCGTGGGAGATAATGAAAGAAAGCAAGTAGTTATCACAAGATAGTGCTAGCTTAAAACACTCCCGGTCTGCCCGAAGTTTCCTCCAATTGTTCGAGTGGGGCCTTAGTCATCCCACGGCTTGGCGGCGCAGGCAGAGATGCTTTTAAAAACGGACTTTTTGCAGTTGCTAGGGAGGAAAATGAAAACATGTAGCTAGCTGTTCGGGATTTCACACGTATAGAGCGCTTAGAATGTGAGGGTGCTAAGCAAACAAGAGGAATGGAGCGAGAGACAATATTTGACGTGGTGGAGATACAATTTCAACATTCCGAGGCTTAATTGAAATGAAATTAGCTTCTTTTTGTGTCTGGTAGAACTGCTAAAAACAGCTAATTTGAATGGACACAGTTAGCAAGTTCTGCAATTTTAAATGACATAACTTTCCCACAAAAACAAAATCTCCTTCTGAATCTTCTTGAGGTGTTTAAAATGTGAACCTTTAACAGAATTCCACTATTGAAATATTGTAGTTCCATATTTTTCCCAAATCGATCAACCCTAGAATCTGGATGGATTTCATTTAGGTGCTTCTCTGGTTTTCCCAACAAAAACATCTAAAACATTCACACTAGGGCAATCCATCAGCTAGGTACTCCTGATCTAGATAAGTCAAGATCTGAAGATGGGTCACCAAGGTCACCCGCTGGACATGGGTCAAATACAAAAAAGCCAGAAAATCAGTGTTTAGACCTGGTTTAATCCTTTTTTAACCCTTGTTTATTCTATGTGAATCCTGGTTTAGTTCTGGTTTACTCCTCTGCTCTGTTGGTAGGCGACTTCAAAATTTAGCTACATCTCACCACAATATACGGTATAGCTTCCGTTTCGACGTTCCAACGCATCATTAATACAAAATCAGTTTTATCCTTCCAAAAAAGGGGGTGGAGCATGACTTGGCTAATCGAGATGGGAATGTAGCGATTAGCATGTAGCCCGTAGCATGTAATTGGAACACTATTTAAAACGACGCTTAGCTAGTCTTTTCATCTCGGCTGGTTTGATCTCTGGCTACCCCCTCTGAACATCCTCCTTGTCTTTTGCAAATTGATAACCCTCGAAATGAATTATGTTAAACGCATAATGAATTTTTTTCCCTTTTTTTTCAACATTTCCAGCCCCGCAGCTAGCTAGCAGTCTCAGTTGGCATGTTTGATTTGGTTTTGTTGCATTTAGCGTTTAGCCCCACTGTTCCTTGAAGACTCTTGGCGGCTCGGGGCATGTAAATAAGAAATTATCCTTGCTGACTAACCGGCTTTTAATACCTCCTCTGGGGTAATCAAAAATTATTAGACTTCCTGTAAACATTATGGGGGCTCGTTCGACGGTACGTGTCAAATTGCTCACTACGAATAGCCATAAAATGAATAAACAAATGTGATCAGGTACACAGGTCCGGTACACAATTTTTTCCCATGTATTTGAGCAAAATATGGCTCTTGCTAGTACAGATATAGTGCATTAGCAGCTCTTGAGGTCAAAAATAAGTCTGCTGTGTCCTGTCCTGATCAGGAAGTGCAGGTTTACATTGCTAGTTGTTGTTAGCTTTAGTGTAATAACGAAATTTTGATGAAAAGTGCTTATAAACTCATCACGGTGAGTAACTAGGATGCTCCAAATGCATAAGGTGCGTGAGGGACAACTTTAGATCACTGCAAACTGTTAGAATTAGAGTCACCTGCATAATTCCATGGAAACAGAAAGTTAAAACCATACTTCGGAACATTCTTCATGGAGATAGCTAGATTTTACGGCATATTGTGGAACATTATAGCCAGGAACAACATTTCTATGGAAACAAGCAGGAGAAGGCCCTCCTCCAGGCTACATAATAGTCAGGTTTGTGGAGATGCAAGCCCACTCACAGTAAGGACACTTGTTTTTCAGTGTAATAAAAAATAATAAGTCCATAATGGAACACGGTTTTTATTTTAGTCTATTTTTGGCCCAAAAGTTACATACTATAGCTGTAAAATAAATAAATTTTTTTTTTCATATTTTTAAATTCAACGATTCTGGAAGAGTGAGTTTGCGGCACTGTTTGGCTATTGTGCCGCAAAGAACTACCGTGGGCTTAAGGAGTCATTAAAGCGTGTTTTGGAGAGGGAATCAGACGTGCAAATGAGCTTATGTAGTGTATAATGCCCTCAGAAGCTTAGCATAAACGCCAAAATGAGATGGATTGTAACACACTTCCCCTTTTTATCCTCCCACGTATTTAGAGAGGAGCCAGAGCCGTGGAGGAACTACCTGTAGGGCAGAGGTTCTCAATATGTGGTACGTGGTTTCTAGTCTAAGGGGTTTCTATAGATCTATAGTTTGGATAGTCCAGATTTAGCCCTACTTAAGACTGTGTTTTAGTCCGTGTTTGTTTAGTTTTTGTCCTTACATGTCCTGATGTAGGTTTGGTGTGGACTGAGATACGATACAGATGATTTCTGCCTTAGATCAAACTATTTTAAATTTATACCAAGTCGTAACAGTTGTTTAGTCCTGTTTGAGACGTTGTTTAAGTTCTGGTTTGAGCCTGTTGTTGTTCTGGTTTGATCCTTATCTTGGTGGTACTTATAAAGCCAAATAGTTTCTAAAAAAGGCACTGGTCTTGTCCTGTTTTAGTCCTTGTTTAGTTCTAGTGTGGTCTGTTCTAGTTTGGTACTGATGAAGTCCTGGTTTAGTCCTCACTCATACTTGGCTCAGAGCTGGTTTGGTCGTGATTTGGTTCTCTTTGGACAGCCAAATGCCTTCTGAGATAGCACGTGGTCTGAAGCTGGCTTAATCCTGTTGAAGTCTTGGTTTAGTTCTAGCGTGGTGTGGTCTAGTTCGGTACCGATGAAGTCCTGGTTTAGTTCTTGTTCATGTCCGTTTCAGCCTTTACTTAGATCCTAATTATGTTATTCCTACGATCACCAAACACTTCCTGAGCTAGTACTTGAGGAAAGTAATTTAGTCTTAGTTTTAGACATGGTATGATCCTGGTTCAGTCCTTGCTTGATCCGGATCATGTTGTTCCTCAGATTGCCAGATACTTTCCAAGGTTGAATTTGGGATGAAACAGGTTTAGCTCTAGTTTTAGTCCTGGTTTAATCCTGGTTTGATCATGGTTTAGTCCTTGTTCATACCTGATCTCGATTTTTTACCCACCACTTGTATTGTCTGCTCTCCCTTTACCAGTAGTGCTTCAACCCGGGTTTACTTAAGCCTTAACCACATCTCCAGGCTTTACAATCCATCCAGCTAAGCCACTCCAGCAGACCACGTAGCCCTCGACCCGCCCTGTGATCTGGGCTTTTCGGACATAAGCGGGGAGGAGCACCGCAGTTGGGGGGTGGAGAGGCAGATTAAAGAGCTGAGCGAGCCGGGAGAAAGGAAGAAAGCAAAAAGCACATAAGGCCCATCGGTCAAACACAATAGCGCTGGAGTGAAGGGACAACCGGAGTCAGGGTTAAACTCCAAATAAGAGCACCTTAAATGGAACGGTGTGAGACATGATGTTAGGTATTGCAGAGTTTCCCTGCAGGTTTTTGACTGGCTTGGGGATATTCTAAGGGGATTTACTTGAGTATTTGTGTAACTTTTGGAATGGTACTTCAAAAAGTAGTTTTTAACCCCCATAAATACTTGAAAAAGACATTTTTGGCTATAGGCTACGCTAACTCACTTCTCCTTGGGTTTTCCAAAAGGGGCCTGAGACGTAAAATAAAATTATGAATCCAGAAAGGCTACATTCAGTAGCAGTTGCTCTCTCCTTAATTGTTTGAGCTATGTTCAATCCAACCCACCCCATTTCCACCACAGCAGTAAAACCATCAACCTCCCAAGCCTCTCCATCGCCAAGACAAAAAAACTTCCAGTATGTAATAAGACAAAACCATTGCCTCCAGTTAAATGACATGCTTTCACAGTCAGTAAACACGCACACATTGCCAACTACTCGATTGGATTAGCGGCTCTTGAGGGCGACTCCTGGGCTGGCCACCCTCCAGACTGCAGGGACCAGGAAGACCAGACCGGAGACACACAGAGACCCTGCTCCTCTTTGGGATACAGGGAATGCTAATGTCGTGCTTATGAACACAGAGCTTTAATGGACAGGGGCTGTCCTCCTGGGGCAGGTGCTCAAATGCCTTTTAGCCATATTACATCAGAGCCCTCTCGTCGCCACACGTGCACCAGCAGTTCACAATGGAGCGGCAAAGAATTGGGAGCAATAGGGTAGAAATTAGACACATTTTCAGATGGAATATTGTTTTTAAAATAAATGTGTGTGGTTATTACAAATAGTGGTTATATGCTTGCTGTAAAAATAGTTTGTAATTGATTCCCTTTGAAAAGGAATTGAAAGTGCCTATTCCTGCACTGTCCTTAGTGAAACAGCCACTGTCACACGTCAATAGATTTTGGCTATAAAAACATAGTTTGATGTAAAACATGTTGAGTGACCCATTTAAATTAGGTTAAAACAGTGTAAGGTATGCTCCTAATAAGGAAAGTTGTCCTCTGCATTTGACCCCACCACAGTGCTGCACCCGAGGACCCATCTCCAGATCTTGAGCTAGTCTTCATCAGGACTACCTTAGCTGAAGTATTTTACCTGTGGTGTTTTGGGTTAATGTGGGAAACCGGTATCCCCAGAGGAAACCCACCTAGACACAGGGGTGAGTGCTAGCCAGTCAGCCGCCATGCCAGTAAAGAACAAGACATGCTTTTTAATGAAGTGGAGAGCTTTGCAACTAAGCATGTATCCATAGAATTGTCATTGCTTTGCCTGGAATGTTCCACAGTAAGGCAATAAAGTTAACTTAAATAGCACTAAGTTGGTAATAAGCATGGGTGAAGCAGAATAAGACTGATATCAGGATCAAGGTCAGAAGTACCTAGCTGGAGGATTAGTCTAGCTTAATTGTTGCATTTATTCACTAAAACTAGAAACAAATCTAAAAAGTAAAAAGCGGAACAAACGCTTACAGTGGCCTAGTAAGCAACATCATGCTAAACAAACGGCGCTCTTGTTCTGTGGATGCTCCTGGCCCTTACGCTCTCCCGCTCCGCCTGCCCCCATGAGATCATTTTCATCCTTTATGAGTCAAAGGGAAGCGCTTGAAAATGAAAGGTTACACAAGCCAGAGCCGGCTAGCCCTTAGCATTAGCCTCACCACTGCTCACACTCAAAGCACCTGCCTTGTGTGGGCGCTCATCCATGCCCATTGTTACGCACAAATTAGTGGTACTCCTTTCGATCGCTGTCGAGTTGTTGGATTTGCTTTAAGGCCCTGTACCTGATTTTTTCTATGTATGTATGTAAATATGTCTTACCTTAGCACAGATATATTGTATAAGAGGCTCTTGCTGTCAAATAAAGTCTTCATTTTCATGGAAGTGTGTGTTAGCATGCTAGCTGTTGCAAGCTTTACATGGTTTTAAACAAAGAAATTGTCAATTCAAAGGTTTTTCTTAAATTTGTAGAAGCGACACATTTTGTTTTGAATTTTTTTAAGATAAGTTTTGTTAATATCCAACACCTCAATTTTGTATATATTTAGATTTTTTTTAAAGACCCCAAAATAGCAAGGTAAATTTGGATTTTTAAAATGTTTTCAGTAATATAAACTTCTGTTGAAATCGTTGCTAATTTTTTAATCTGTCTCGAACTCCAAAAACTTGCCATATATTTCCCCAATATTTATGTCAGTAATCTCGATTTTCAAATGTATGTCTCAAGTAATAATAAAAAGTAACCATATCGTTTTCATTGTCTCACCTCAAACCATCTCATCAGGTTGCATGGCTCGGCATTCCTCCGCTCTTCCCTACTCCCACTCTCCACGCGCATTGTTCTCCCTAGCACCCTCATTATACCCTCGGTTACATTTTAAGGGCTTCTCTCTTTGATTCCGATCCCACGGGAAGCCACGGGTAGGCTGCCTGGGAGCTGAAAGGCTAGGCCCGCTGGTGCTAAGCTAACCGTCGCGGGAGAAAACACTACGCCGGCTTGGGGGGATCGGTTGGTTGCCTGGTCGGCCGCTCGCTAGCTAGCTTCTTGCTGATGTTGCGGTGGGTGGATGCAAGGGAGAAAATTGAAAAGTCAATAAGGAGAGAAGAAGGAGAAACAAAAGAGCTTCGAAAAACATTGAAGCCAAGGAGCATGGGTAATTAATAGTAGCAGTGGTGTAGTCGGGAACTTGCACTGTTAAGATGAGAGGCGATTAACAGCTAGCACAGGGAGTCAAGGGGAGCACATGTTGTCTGAGGATAATGTCTTATTCAAAGAAGGCTAGGCTAACGAAACTAGCTAAATGAGCAGGATACAAATAGAAGTGATGGTACCGAAATATCATCAAAGACAGAGAAAAAAAACATGAAAGACACAGTATATTTTTAATAGGTCAAATGTGACTAGAATTCTTACTTAGACGTTTGTAAGAAATTAATGTGCAAAAGGGTTAGGTTTTGTTTTTACAGAGGCATACAAACTAGAATTAGTAGTAGTTTGATGACCGATGTCAGTTGTTAGCACATTTAAAAGCAAGTTTCACAACAACTAGCATGCTAACCACACTCTTCCTGATTGCCGGACAATAAAACACTTAATATTCAGATGCAGACAGTACACAGACGACTTTGCTACTTGTCATGCCCCAGTACAGATATACTGTATAAGCAGCTAAGTAGTAAGTGTTAGTAGCTGCTGGAATTGAACCTTGAACTATCTGGTTACAAGGTGACTGCTGTACCAATCTTAGCCACTGTCACCACAGCTATAGTCATCAAGCTGAGATGAACAGAGTGTATCAGTAAACCCGCTTATACACAAACTTCTCCAAACAACTTCTTGAAATACATGATATGAAGCACCTTAACCTAAAATGACGACTTTGTCTAGCAGACGGATGCAAATATGATAAACTTCCTGCTATTTTTGCCAATACTTTTTGTCAAAGTTCCATCCATCATCTTTTCGCTAGTGCAACGCTGTCTGACATATTGAACTGCCCAACATTAAACTTTCATATAGTCAATCTAAGAGTAGTTAGGAACGCTGCCAACATCGCATCACAGATCCAAAGTTTGAGTGTAACAGCAACATATCCACGAAAAAGTACTTAAAATGTCACTCGCAATTACGCCAATGGACAAAAGATGAGCTATCGGTCTAGTATTGTCAATATGGGATCCCTGGCAGTGAAGTCTTGGAGGATGACTTGGCATTGTTTCAATTTCTATCCTTCGCTCTGATAACAGCCACGCTTGGCAATTTCCGACTGCTGTCAACTTGCTAACATCAAAAATTAGTGCCACAGAATTAGGCTGTAATGAAATGACCCGCGGAGCTTCCTTAAAATGGACAGTCTATATCGAGACCTCATTGGATTTCGGTCTAATGTTAATGCGAGGAGATGTGAGTGTGTTAACTTCCACCTTCTAATTATACTTTTCTGTCTCCTAGTGATATTAAAAGAAAGATTTGAGCCATCATTTTGTAGGGTCATACGTTATTTGTCACTGTTGATTAGTTCAAAGACGCCATGTTGGAGTTTGGGGTGGCAAATGTAGTTCGACAGTTTGGACTGTTGGTAATGTAACTGTAAGTAGAGCGTCTTACCCAGAACAAGAACTAATACCCCTGATGTGCTTAGGTAAGATTTGAATCACGGTTATCTGGTCTGTCATCCCAGAATATCAATTTTTATAATCTGTATTGCGCTAGTGGTGTTTAAAACTTGTTGGCTGCGTAGCGTATTAACTGCAGAATCTGCGTTCAAACCGGTTATCCTTTAGTTGATGTGTAAACTAAACCACTAGAGTCCCAGGATGTATGCATTTTTTATACTAGACAAAATTACCTCAGTGGTATACTAAAGCTTGTTTGTGGTACAGCGCAACAGCTGCAATAATTCCACAGAAGAGGTTTAAACTTTTTACCCTCTGGTTAATAGGTGAAAACTCAATTCACTAAGCCACTGTTCTTGTATTTATTTTTTCAGCCAATCACTTACAGTCTTACTTATTACACCTAAGCTTGTTTGTTTTAGATCACAACAGCTGTACTATATATGCATATGAGGTTCAAACCAGTGACCATCTGGTTAGTGGGCAAACTCTCAACCTGTTACTCCTCTGCCACCAGACAGAAGCTGCAATATCCAAACATGAGGCTCAAAACCAGTTGCCATTTGGTTAGTGGGTGAACATTTAACCTTAGTTTTTTTTTTTTTTTTTTTACACACATTTTCATATTACACCAGTGGCTCACCATAGTTTGTTTCGCGCTCCTTCCTTCCTTCCTTTTGTGGTTAAAAGTCAATCCGTACCAGACCCGGTGGACGACACTTGGGGTAGCCGCGGTTATTGACTCGTAAAGCAGTCTGTTAGGTGAGGGGCCCTGACAAGACAAGAGCGCTCCTTTCTCTTAAAGCTACACCTGATTTCGCCCGCTGCTAGTTAGCTCCCCGGAGACCTAGCCCCGAGAAACCCTATGTTGTGTTGATCAGACGTTCCCTCACCCCTCTCCCAACTCGCCGGCTGTACGGAAAAACGCAGCCATGAGAAAATGAAAGATGAGTTTTGTGAAAGAGTACGGGCGGGTTTTTGAGGCAAGAAAGGGAGAGGGAGGAGAGGGGAAGTAGCTGCGAGGTACAAATGCGGCGTTGCAATGGGGGTTAGCTTGAAAAGGGTTTGCGAATGAATCTTTTTGAATGTTTAGCGAGACCGTATTGGAGGAATAGTTTTAAAATTTACAAAAAAGCTGGAAAATAAAAAAGTGAATGCCATGAACTATAGAACACTGGAAGATGGAACATTGCAAAGGAAAGAATCAGGATAAATCGGAAGGGTTATACACCTAGCGTAGCATGTCATAATGTGGTTCTTAGTCTTAATAATAATAATACGTAAGTGCTTTATTTTTAAATCTAATAAATGATGCCATAAATATATTTTTGTCACATGGCTAATTAAATAAATCACATAAAAAAATAAATAAATAGTGAAAAATTTAACTGTACCTGCACCATAAATTTATTTAAAAACTTTTTGAAATTAATAATACAAATTTCAACTCAATAAAAAAATATATGTACAAAATAATGAATGTGTTTTTCATCCATTTTAAGTCTTGTAACTTTGAATTATTTTTTCAAAACGTATCCAAATTTTGCTTAACATAAATCTCTTAAAAAGTCAAAACATGGCGCAAAATATAGTATACACTTTTCCCCTTGATTCCCTTCTGCTTGCTATTGCTAATTTATGAGTCTAAACTGCTTTGAGTGAGAAGGAAGTGGAAGCACAGGTTTCCACTGGATCCTCGCAGCGGGCCTAGTGTGGACCCCTGGGGGATCCCTCTCAGTTTGAACTTTATCAGGGACTACGCCTAATCAATACGTTATCGGAAAAAGAATTAATTACTAAAGCAGAATAAAACAGCTGCATTTGAAAGCACGGATTCATCAATTCTGTAATCTCTTGGTTACCGCTCAGGTGTCGGGAGGATCAGTCCAAGCCAGTGTAATGAGCAACACTGGGAGTTTAGCCCGCATGCCCCTCTTTCCTCCGAACAGACCGGCTATATATGCATTTTAACACACTCTACTTCAGTTTGATCCGATACGTTGTGTTCAAGTGGTGTCACAACATAGGAAATTGCAGAGTAAAAATTGCTAACATTGATTCTGCTAATAATTTGAAATGCACGGTATTTGGCTGTCTCTGAAATTATCAAGCCCCTCGATTATGTATGAAACAAAACAAAGATTTTCCAGTTTATCATCATTTCTGTCACCACAAATCCATGTCAGAAATGTTTTTACAATATCATAGAAAAATTTGGCTACAGTTCAAGTGATAAGATTTGAGCAATGACGGTATTGCAATCTCCTGAACCCAATCCCTCAGAAACAACCGAGTTCAACATTTGTGAAATTTCTGTTTTGACAACGCTCTCAAAATAGCCCAAAATTATGATGACTCTTGCCCTCTATCTACATATTTGACATAAACAATTTCAATAGAACTTGAACGCAGCATATTCCCAAGACTATTCCTTATGGATCAACATTAGCTCCTATCCAACATTCCCTTCCCAGTGAATTCCAGTGCTGGAACATTGGGACATTCCCGCTGGTAGAGAAAGTGGTCGTTGCTCCGGACATTCCTAGACTCAGGCTGGGACGCCACACGGGCTGGAGAGGAGAGGGAGGGCGGGGGGGTAAATGGGATGGGGTACAGGGAAGGTGGTACTAGCAAATTATGAAAAATCGGAATGATGTGTTTGAGAATTTGGGAAAATGCCATCCATGTAAATAAAACTGACAAAATGTATTGATATGAAGACGTAACAACTTTGTAAATGTAAAGCACTGACGAATAAATTCTGAAAAATTTTGATACTCTATTTACTTAAGTATCAGGAGTTGGCGACACGGTTGAGGTGTCTTGCTCAAGGACACATATTTATTCTGCTATTGTGGTAAAGTATGAATCAGCTACAATCCTTCCATTGATAGAACCACGTTTAACTAGGTTGAAATTTGTAGTTTCCAACGAGAACGACAAATTTCTTAAGTTGTAGTTTTTTTGGGGTTTTTTGCCAGGTGCCCTACCAGTTTGAATCACTAGTACTACAATATACTACGAGGGATGAACTGTATACCCTTTTGTTGGTACCACACATATTAACCCCCTATTTTAACCATTTCATTCCATTCAAATAATCTGATCCACAATTTAAACGCCTGGTTAAAATAAAGCTACAAAGCCTATCTTGACTTTCACAATTTTTTCAAAGTCCTTCATAACTTTCTGCCGGTTCGTAGCCCACTCTGACCCAGCCTCTCCTCTCCTTTCTCCACCCGTCCTTGACCCATCGCGGGCCGTCTGCTGTAAGCGCCCCGTCCTTGGGCTGGTGGTCGTAATGGGAAGGATTTCAGGGTAGGTTGCGAAGGGGTTATGGGTGATGAATTGGGGTTTTAGTGTGCTCATTAGGAAGCCAAACAGACTTTCGACTGGCGGAGCAGGGCTAGCGCGCAGTAATCAGTTCTGCTCGCTTTGTTCCTTGCCTGCAGGACATTTGTGTGCGAGAAGAAAAAAAAAAAACATGGCGGTATAGAAAGAAAGAAAAAAACTTTGCCTGATGAGAGAGCTGCTGAACGGAGGTTGTGTGCTACTATCTTGATGGTTGACTTGTTGATTTAACGAATGAATGAATTTATTTCAAACATGCAGACTATAAACACAAATCATGTCACAAATAACGACTCGAACTTAAAAGTGCTGTACCTCATTTTTACTGTCTTAAAAACGTAAAAAAGTTATTCCTCACTTACCTTATGCATTACGAGCATCCTAATTATTCACCTCAATGAGTTAACAAGCGCTTTTCACAACTTTCAGTGGCCAGAGCGAGTTTTATCATCACAGCTAAAAACAATTAGCATGCTAAAGTGCACTTCTTGATTTTCGGAAAAGAAAATGTTTTAAAGCTTGAGGAAATTGCAATTAATGATAATGATAAAAAGATAAAAGAGTGACATTTGACCCTTTTGCCTGGCGAATGCAGAATGATGTCTCTCTGTATATTTCCCCACGTCCTCCGTTGCATTTTTAGCCAGAACCAAATGTGATCGTTTCAGTCAGATTTGCTTTTTTCCAGTGACGCATGTAAAACGAAGAAGCTCATTGGTGACCTTTCATTTACAAATAACATCCAATTTCTAATTTTTTTGCTTTGCTCATTGCTTCTACATAAATCCACTATGTTTTTCAGCCCCCTGTGATATTTTTAGTTTATTTTTTTCTGATACGGACGGTCCATGCGTGTCTCTGATTGGCTAATCCACCTTTCAATCATGCCTATCTGAAAATGGATTCTGGATCCCAGGCAGAGACCCTTTACAACACAATATTTTTGATCAACCATCAAATTATCCAATATTCAAATTATTGTACTTTAGCAATGATGAGTATTTAGACGACAATGGATATTTTAGCGCCAATCAAAGGGTTATTTTGTTATGTTAGTCTGACTCAGAGCCGTAGAAACTTCTCAAGTCAAAAAGTTGATAAGAACTGGCCTATAGAAGTGGACAGTGCTCCCTGGCCCTTCTTTACCAACTGGAGCTTGTCTGCTGAGCATGGGACACTCATGGTTACCACATTTTAGTTGTTCCCTAAAAGAGCACCAATCAAAAGGTTATTTCCTTATGTTGATTGGAACTCCACAAGAACTAACTTTTAGTAACCACTTGCCTATAGAAGTGAAGAGAGTTCCCTGACCCTCCATTACCTACTGGAGCTTGTCTGGTGTGCGCAGGGCAGTCATGGGCATCCCTTTTTAGTTACTCCCCAAAAGAGAGACCAAGCTGGCGGGTCGGCCCCCACCACCCCGACAATTTGGCCCTTTGCTGTTGATGCAAATTGGGTCCTGACATCTGCAACTGCCGGCCTCCTTTCCTTTGACACGTCTCTATTCGTCTGCTCTCTCCACAAGCTTTTTGTGCCCAGATGAAGTCTTGGAACATCTTAACTGACACCAAGCCTTTCGAGCTATTCTAAAGTGCGACTGCATGGGGCACTCCTGTGGGGATATTAAAGAAATGAAAACCTGGCCAATGGAGTTTTGAATGTTGTCGTAGAGTTATCAGAATAAGCACGATTTCTCTACAATTCAGAGACACACACTGCTTTTGTCTAATCCGTCAATGCTTTTTGCAACTTGAAGGACTTGCCGAAAAGTCTTGATTTTTTTCTTGGGTGACTTTTTTGGTTCGCGCTAAATGCTATTTCAACTCTCCAATACATTTTAATCTAGCTAATTAGCCTCAGTTAAAGTATGGTGCATCAGTTATGCGCTCAAACATATGCTGTAATGATAGCGAGCGATGCTAGCTACACGTGTACACATAACATAACCCGGTCCTGCCTTAGCCTCAGGGAGCGCTTTTAAATGCTAGGCTCGACCTGTATTTTGGGTTAAAAGGTACAACAGCTTCACCCGACCTAGCCGACTGTGCAAAACAATCTTTACCCCTGACCACCTCCGCCCCTTACCCCTCACTCACCCCTCCCTCTCGTGGCCCCTCCCTCTCTCACTGCAGGCCAGGCCAACTGCAGACCGTACACACGATAGTTATCTGGAGCAACATTCCAGGGATGACAATGCAATATCTGGCCAGTGGTTAGGTTAGGGGCTTAGCAAAAGTAGGCGGCGAAAGAGCGGCAGCCAGCGATGCCCCCAGCTCCCCCACCCATTACTTCCCCCTTGCTGGGTGATTGTCTCAGTTCAACACACGTGGACGTAGAGCACATGGATACTGCAAAAAGCCCAATTGTACTTTTGATATGTGTTGGGTCAAGTTTGGTTTCACAACTCGAATTAAGCAAGATTTTTGAAGTTTTTAAATCGCTTAAAACTTTACATTACGCTTGAGTTGTCGGAAAGGCATTTGGCCATCTGCTTTTTCCAGCTAGATGTTCCACAATGCGGCATTAAACTTGTATTTATTTAATGACAGGTGTTTTTACTGCTGAGAAAAAACATGCATTCTTACTGTGAGTGGGGTCGCCTCTTCGCAGATCTGACCTGCAACTTGACCTGGCAGGTTAACCTACTTATCTCCATGGACATCAGTATTGTTTAATGCTGTACTGTGAAACATTCTTGGCAATCTCCATGGAGACAAGCAAATGGCAGACCCTTCACCTGAAAATACGTTAGTTAGTGTAATTTTCTCATTAAATTTCAGACATCATATTGTTTGAAACACTGTATTACAGAGATGACAACGCGATATCTGGCCAGTGGTTCGGTTAAGGGCTTAGCAGCAAAAGTGGGCGTCAGAGAGAGGGCGTTCCGCGACCCCCCTCCCTCCCCCATTACTTCCCCCTTGCCGCCTGATTGCTTCACTTCACCACACAGAGGAGGGGAAAAAACACGTCTAATTAGGAGCTCTTATTCCACTTCATTTAAAGGGAAGGCTTAATGACGTGTTTTTGGGGGGTAGGCAAGTGCGCATTAGTTCTCATGCAAAAACAAGGAGGGCCAGGATGCACGGGCAGCTGTGTTGGGGATTGGGTTGGTTTGCACATCAACGCATGAGATAGCGTCGTTATGGCGATCATTTTACACTAATTTGATGTTGTTTTGGTGTTTGGGAACTAGTGTAATTAAATGTTGCGATTTCAACTACCTATGTGCAAGAAAGCAGGTGAATTGTTAGCTAAGTGTTTGAGGAAATGTGTTCAGCGCATTTGACTCGTTCCTCAACACTGGGGTCACCTGTTAGGAGCAGTTGTTGACTAGGGACACTGCAGAGTCAGGAGTAGCTAGCTGGAGGATTAGCTTGTTTATTTTTTGTTGGAAACCTATCAAGATACAGGGAGAAAGTGCTAATTTCACATTGAAAGGCTAACTTAAGCTAAGAATTGAGCGTTCAAGCTATGTCATGAGTATGCTAACCGCTACATTTACACAAAACATTTACTTAAAGGTACCGGAGTTGGCCATTCTTTGGGATATTGTAGCTAAAGGAACAACATTTTCATGGAAACACGCAGGAAGAATTTTTAGTGAAGTAAACACAGCGCAAAATTAAATGGTTTTTTTTTGGGGGGGGCTAAAAAGTTACATACTGTGCCTCTAAATAAGTACCAGCAACTTTAAAGTTCTTTAGCAATTATTAGCCTTAACTCTATTGTTGATTTTCTAACTCTAGCTTCTTTGTTGACTGCTCCTTGTTTACCTTTGCTCGTTCCGGAGGAGGTGGGCAGTGGCGTTTCGCATTTGGCAGCGGAGACTTGCTAGCGTCGCGGGTTTGCATGGTGTAATTGCTCTGACAGGTTTTAGGGCCGTTAATGACTTTGGCCCGAGCGCTACCCAATTTGTCAGCATGCTCGCTAGCTATTTACCGAGCTGCTGTTTTATGGTCCGGCGCAAGCTAGCAAGGGGCCGCCACTTGTTTAAGCAAAGATCAGGAAATAATCAGCGTAAAAGAGCGGACTGCGTTGGAAGTAGATGCACTAAAATGGGCTAGGCTAAGTGTATGATGGGAATTAAGCACTAAAACATATGGTGAGCGCGGTGAATGGGCTGCTGAAAGATGCTAGCTGCGCGACTGTGTGCTATCGGTAAATATGTTAGAGTCATTAGCACTTGTCGGGCTGAGGAAGCGAAGAGGTGAAACATGGAAGCACGGAAATATGCTATTGTGGAAAAGTTACAAAATTAGGTTCAGACGACTTCATAAAAATAGGTTATTGACAACTTTATGTAGCGCATTTCTTGAGTCATTGGCAGAACATAAACCAAGTGCGTTTATTAAAATTTTGTGAATGGATTGTGTGGATTTAAATGAAAATAAGTTTTGTTGGAGTTTTTATACAGAATTTTATTTTCCAAGACATTTTTATTAACCAACTGTTAATCTATAGTAGTAGGGTAGTTGCAGTAGCCTAGTAGTCATAGTAGTAGTTGCAGTAGTTGTACTAGTGGCAGCAGTAGTAATAGTAGGAGGAGGAGGAAGAGGCTAGTAGTAGTAGTAGTAGTACTAAGAGTTCAATAGTAGTACAATTATTATTATTAGTTGTAGTAGTGTAGTAAAAAGACTAATCTAGTAGTAGTAGAAGCTCAGTAGTAGAAGTAGTATTTGTAGCCTAGTAGTACTAATAGTAGAAGCTAGTAGTAATAGAAATTGTATTAGGAGTACTAGTGGTAGTAAGAGTAGGCTTCAAGTTGGAGCTCAGTAGTAGTAGTAGTAGGCGGAGGAGCTCAGTAGAGATAGTAGTAGTAGAAGTAGTAGTAGTTAGAACAGTCTAGTAGTTGTAGTATCGATGGCAAGAGGAGCCTAGTAGTATTAATACTAGTAGCTTAGTAGAAGTAGAAGTATACTAGAGAAACATAGGTATGCAAAAAAATCTTTTCAGAATTCTGGAGTACTTTTACTACTTCTTGACCATATTGTCTTGGTAGTTATTTTAACACAACTGTCCGCGCAGATTTCCCTTTTGATGGTGAGCAGTTGGAGATAGTTAAAGTCTATAACTAGCAACTTTGGGCCTTAAGCCAGTAGCGGATAAGTGAGGAATAAATATTTAAGATTCACACCATACGACAGCAATTAGTTCCAATCCCATGCAGTTTTCGAGGGGCTAAAAGTCTGTGTATACCCCTCTCCTTTGGCCTGCACCTTGCTCGCAGCACTAGTTGATCCATTCCCCCTTTTAACCCACCCCACCCCCCCTCCACCTCAACCCCAGACCGGGCCACTGAGAAAGCCGCCCCCCCCCCCCCCACCTCCCCCTCCCGTCTCGCTTTCTCTTCACAACTTTTCAGGCCAACACAAGCAGCGTTTAGCACATTCAGTGGTCCAAATAGCGGCGAATCACACAAGCGATGGGGGGGCGGCGCTTTTGTCCCCCCGGTTACCCCCTTTTATTTACTCTGGATATACGGAGGGGTCCCGGGACCACATGCACACTCTCACACGCACACACACACAAACTTGCAGTATAGGAGAATGGAGGGTGAATGGGATTACAGGCGGGCTAAAGAAAACCGCATGCTAGCAATATGTTGAGTAGTGGTAGCGGTATAGAAGATTGCCATGGTTTTTTGATCTATGGCTATCCGTAGGTTACAGAATTGTGAGGAATGAGGACAGTTGCCATAGCGTTTAACCATTCAAAACAAAATATTATATTTTTTAAGTCTTGAAAATGTTGCATACATGATTTTTGGATGGTTTGATGTATAATATTTTGACATGTGGACAGCGTAATAATCTAACTAGTAGTCGCTAATGGGTTTGTAGCGTACCCGTGTTAGCAAAAATAAAAATATAATAGAATTTGGAATGATTTATTTAGTCAATTCTGGAGTATATATGTGGAATACTGAGGAATGTCTTGGTTTGATTGTTGTCAAAATTGTCTCTCTTCAGTAAGTTACTAGTAGTAAAGTTGAAGTAGTTGCAGTAGTAGTAACTTGTTGTAGAAATACCCTAGTAGTAATTCACCTGATAGTAGTAATAAGTAATAAGAAACTCCATCCTTATGTAATACTTCCACTTTTATACTTACTTTTACACTTTGAAATACTTTAACTCAAGTTTGGAGTACTATTTCTAAAAGGGAGAAAGTGGAGTAAATGTACAGTAATTAGTATAGCCCTAATGAGAAGCTTGTATGTTTTGTCTGGATGTGGGCTAGCCTGGGTGACAATGGCTAACCGTCCCCATGCTAGCATACAGGCGGGGGCGCTCACAGGGGGCAGGGGGCTACTTGTAATTAGTCCCTTTAACAAGAGCTTCCATAAGCCACTGCCTCTACACACTTTACTGCTCCAATGGCCTGAAACAAATGCGGGGGCCATCCATTTGAAAATCACTTGTGCTAAAGATAGAACGTGACAAACTATACAATGCAAAACCAGTCAGGAATACCTTGAAACAAATCAAATAAAAGTCGCTGGATCTGACTTTTACGGCCTTAAAAACATGAAAAACTTAACTGGTCCAAAGATACCTTACCTTATGCATTCAAAGCATCCTAATTACTCACCGTGATAAGTTTATAAGAGCTTTTCACAACTTTCCGTAGCCAGAACGGTTTAGCTGTGACAATAATGCCAACAACTAGCATGTTACTTGTGCACTTCCTGATTATCGGACAATAAAATGCTTCATAATTCGGTGCAAATAGTATACAGCAGACTTATTTTTGACTGCTTATACAACATATGATACAGTTTTTACTCATTTAGCAGTGAGGCACTTCGAGCCAGTTAAATCTATATGTGCATACTGTGATATTGAAAATGACATCAAAATTCTCAATCGTGTTTATTAACGGTAAACAAGTACTAGCTGACATTTGTAGCGGTGTAGCACAAATCCCATGTATTATGCATGTGTTATTGAAAACATATGTTGAATCTTTTATGCATGAGGCCAAATAAATGCTTAAGCAGGTCTGTACACGTACTCTCACCTTTAAGGGATAGCCAAGTATATAAATGGTTTGAAAGTTACTTGGAATTGCTAATTTCTTATAATGCTAATGTTGTACAATACTAAATTTTCTCTGGTATAAAGTAAACCGCTGTGTGCTTCCTGTATCCACTTATCCACATATTCATCCTCTTATTCTCTGCGAACCAGGAAGTTGTGCTGGTGTGGTGTTAACATGCTAGTTGTCGCTAGCACTAGCCCGATGAATAAACTCCACTCTTAATATCTTGGTCTGGTAACATGGCCAACTTTGGTACTATGCGACTACTGCTATGTCTTGCTAATACTTCAAGTTGGTTAAGTTTACCATAGAACAACTTCAAATGCTACTACTATTACTAGTACTTCTAATCTACCGTTACTTGTATCATATTATATATAGCCTACACTATTCATTGACTCGATTATGTCAACTTAAAACCAGCAATCCTGTCGTTAGCCGGCAAACGCTCAACACACTGCACTGCTGGCCTCGTCTAACTAAATATTATCATTTTGAGGCTTGCAGCATACTATAACAACTTCTATTACTACTAAACTACCATATTTACTACGTACAATTCACTGATTGCAATAGTGATTGCGTAAGTTCAAACCAGCAACCTTCTCATTAATGGGTCAATGCTCAACTGTCAATTCGCCACTGCCTAATTAAATATTATCACTGTGAGGCTTGCAGCATACTAGCAACTTCCGCCTTTCTCCTCCTCTACCAATAGGCTACTACCACTACTACAACTACTACTACTAATATACATTTACCCTTACCATATTTACTACACAATTGACTCACTGCATTAAGTCAAGTTCAAACCCTCTCGTTAGCGGGCCAATGCTCAACCCACTGCACCACTGCCTAATTAAATATTATAATTTGAGGCTGGCAGCAGAGACCCTGTCACCAAAATAAAAAAATAGCCAATTCTTTGTTTACGAGAAGGCTGAAAATGTGCAGACGTTACATATTTGCGCGGTTGTTGCTGTTGTGTTTGCGTCCCTTCCCCTTCGCCTTAATGAGCCCAGCCTGAGAGCGGTTTACACAGGGAGATCCATCTGAATGCATTTTTAATAAGCGCCCGCTGGTGATGAGAAATGGCCAAGCGGGTTGCCGTAGTGTGGCGAGCGTTCCGAGATTGCTAGCGAAACCCCCCACATCTTTATTTTTTTAGCCATAGTACATAATGTTTGCCAAAGAGATATATTAAAATAGAAATAGATTTTTCTCTATGGATGTTTTTATTGCAATTTAAAACATAATAAAACATTAGCGAGCTTGCCTCTCCACAAACCTGACTTTTTTATTTGGCCTGGATTGGAGCCTCTTGCATCTATTCAATCACAGGTGTTTTTACTGCTCAAAAATGTCTCGCGAAACGTGTAATCTTGAGCGGGGTCACCTCTCCGCAGGGCTGATATGTAACTTGGCTTGGTGGTGGTACTTGGTTGCCTCTACGTTGTCATACTGCGGAACATTCTAAGTTACATAGTGCAAGATTATAAAATTGTGATTTGTACAGTGCACCAGTGCCTTCAAAATCACCGGATTCACTCGCTGTTTTGCATATTGCCATATTCTCCTGACAATGAAAAAAAAAGGGAATAAATAATAAAAATATGGCCCCAAAAGTTTCATTTCAACCATTTAAAGTCACAGATATTGACAGAGAAAAAAATGAGAGATTGTTGTAGCTACAGGACGAAAAAGAAGGGATCTTTTTTCGCCTTTTCTTCATCTCCAAGGGCACTGCTTTTCCAGAAGTGCCCCAGGCTATGCCCCACCGGCACCCCCACTCCCCCCCCCCCAAGGCCCTACCAGAGCCCCCTCCTCCTAACAGCCCCCCCGTCCTCCCTCCTCTATGTCACATGGTCCAGACGATGGGATGTCCTACCTAGACCACGTCTTTCTTACACTGCAAAAAGGGGAAAAAAAAATGTTAAAATTGCTTTAATGAAGATACCAATGGAACAAGACTTTTTTGTAAATAAAACACAACAATGCATCTTGTTAAACTTAGACCCTGTAACTGTTGTTTTTTGGAAGGAAGTGTGTGTTAGCATGCTAGTTCTCTCAGCATTAATGTGATGGCAAAACTCTGCTGTGGTGTCTGAAAGTTATGAAAAGCACTTCCAAACTCATCATGGTGAATAATTAGGACGCTCAGAATGCATAAGCTAAATGAGGAATAGCTTTGGACCAATGCGAACCATTTCAGATGAACTATTTCTGTTTTTCGCATTTTTAAAGACAAAAAAAATAAATATTTGCACTTAAAATGAAACGTTTATGTAACTTACCTAGATGTAACTTTTTGCAGTGTTCCTTGTCCATTTTTTTTTTTTTTTTTTCCCTGCTAGCCGTAGCACAGGTTAGCATGGCAGCAGAAGCAGAGTTGCCAGGGAACAGTCAGAAGCCATTAGCGTTTGGGACAATTTGCCCTCCAGCGTTCCTTCTCTTGCCTGCCTCATAAGAAAGAGAAGTGGGGGTGGATGCGAAGAAACCAGCGCTGCCTTAGATACATGTAATGAGGTTGAACAAGTATGCTAGTCTTAAGTCTCTGTCCTTTTAATGTCTTTGGCGCGGGTTTGATAGCAATTCTTTGGTCTGCTTTTGCATTTTAGATCAATGTAAGCAAAATGGAAAAAAAAATATATGCATTTAAAATTCTGTCACATGTAGAATACAATATAACGTCGAGATTATTCGCAATCAAATCGGAATTAACACATCGTTCAACCCTAGAATACAAACTTGCTTTTTATTCTTTTAACCTCAACCTAATCATAAGCTGCCTTGAGTTTTGCCTTCGAAGACCACGTTCTATTACTCACTGTACATTTGCACGTAGGGTAATGTGTCTTGCCCCAGGACATAATAGTAATATGCACAGACTGAAACTACTAACTAAAGTATGAATTAAGCCTATGTTCATGCTTTATTAAGGCTAATTACGTTAACTTAAACTTAAAACTTGCTATAATGCAACACACAGTTCCTATCGCCTCATAATAAGCCAATTCATAAGATTCAGACTGATGAAGAATGAGCACGGTTCTTCCATCTTTTGAAATGCGGAAAGTTCTCAAAATGGCGTCTGCAAACAGAATTCTGAAACCCATAGATAGAATACTCTGAACTTGAACACAGCACTTTAAAACATATTCCAAACACCATAATTCAAGTCGTTTCAACTAAGCCAGACATTGCATTTTACGGTTATCGAAAATCAGATACTAATTGTTACGAAAATTAGTATCGAAACTAGACACTCATTTGATCAGGTATCGATGCTAAAACAGTCACATTCACAGGACAGAAATTAACCATTCCTGAATAACTTTAGAATGATCTTGAGCTGTATCAGAACAAGTACAAGACACATAGACTAGTTATACGCCCATGGACCACTATGAACCTACTGGACGACTGAGGGATTACGCAGATATAAGGCCACGTGGGAATAGAGAAGATTTATGTTGAAAATCAAACTCTATTGCCTAAAGAAAGAGCGTTCGTTGTGTTGAGTATCAAGTCAATTACATAGTATCGAAATTGAGTTTGAGATTTTAGCACTGTGACAAAACAATTGCGTTTTTCTGCAGTGTGCTTTCTAGCTCAAACTCCTCTTTCTGCTTCTCCTGTTTTCCACTGGCTGTACTTTGGCCCGCTGTTCGTCTGCCTGTGTTTTGCTTCCACATCATTAGCGCAGGGCCGGAGCGCACAGGCTAACACAGAAGTGCCGACTTAGCAAACTCTGCGTTAGCGTGACGTTAGCGTAGCCCCCCGTGCGCCGCCAAGGACACAGGGGCACGGAGACGCACGCTAGCTACGGGGGGCCGCAACTTTAGAATGGGGACTCATTAGTGGCAAATGCCGTAAATCCCTGGCTAAGTACGAATCCTTGTCGAGGAAAGCCTAAAACAATAAACGTGGGTCTGCTCCCACTGTGAGGGGCCTTCCTGCCGAAATGTGACTCTGCCTTCACTGCAAAAAAGTACAAAAAAAGTAAAAAACATGAGTGAATTTAGATACAAACAGGGACATTTCTAGCTTTGTGGTGATTCCTCTTCAAGATGTTCATTTGGGGACCTGGTAAGCAAAAAATAAAACTCTTAGATCATCAGCCTTCAAAAGTAAATAGTTTGGCTACTGTGTTTTCAAGGGGCATTACACAACTTTTCTGGTGAAAGGTCTTCGTGGAGACGCTACTGCTTTGCTTTGACTATTTAATAAGCATTTGTTCTATTAAAGATGGTTTTGTTACTGAAAACTTTTAACTGTGAGCGTGGCCACCTCACCACAGATCTGAGCTGTAACTTGGGCGGGGGGCTGCACCTGCACAGATCTTTCTGCCCCTCCTTCCTTGAATCCCCCTGACACTCTGTGCTTGTCTTGCTGTTTGTTTCACAGTGGCCCAAAGTCCACCAGATTCATTTTATTGACGTTTCCATTTTCACTGCAACGCGATACCCCCCCCCCCCCCCCCCCCCCCCCCCCTCCCCCCGTTCCCCCAATCAGGAATACCGCGACCCGGCCGGCGTATTTGCGGACTGACCTGTCTCTCGGTTACCCAGCATGCTCTGTGCCTCCCGCCCCTAGCATGCGACCGCGCGGGTGAAACCGGACTCCAGGCGATATCGGCTCCTCTCCGTGCTCCTCGCGGATCTCACGTGGACGGGCAGCTAGCTTGTACCGCGTTTAAAGTTGTTATTGGATATTTTAAGTGACAATAAACGTAAAGTATAGTGAGGGATATGTAGGATGTGTTGCTAGGAAAGATTTTGGAATGTTACTTTGTTGAAGCTCTGTGTAGACTTTTGCATGTTCTGCCTGTGTTTGACTTAGATTCCTTACTATGGTATTTGAGTTGCCACCATCAACCTAAAATATGCGACGTAGGCTAATACTCACCAAGATCCTGGCTAAAACTTCGGAAATGGGTCCCCAAGGTGCTGCACTGCGGTCACCCACAATTTTTAAAAATGAATTTATTATCAGTCAGGGATTCTGCAGAAGGTAATATTACTATGACTGGAGAACTGGTTACTCTCTGGTTGGAGGGCAAAGACTTATGAGTATAGAATTTAGCTTAATGCATGTGAGAAAAAATCGCAAATACCTTGAAGTAAGTTAGATAACCTTGCTTCGATTGTTAAGTAAAAACAACTCAAGAAAAGCAGACTCATTGGAAGTCATTTTTACACGACGGAAACGAGTCCACACCCAGAGCCCCTGCTGTCCTTGCGTTCTGTTTATTTTACGCCATTGTCGGACGGCTTCCCTTCCTCCCCTTTTTTAATGTCATTAGTTCAAATATTTATGCGAGATTAATCCGCGTATAGGTGCCCGTGATTGACGCCTCCCCAAAAACGTGCGGACATACGGAGGTAGCCCGGGTCCTTGCGCGGCGCGGTGGACGACTTTCTCAGATACATAATTTAGATGCCCTCAAGGAAGGCTTTCAAGGCATTCGCGGCCCCGGGCTAGAAAAAAATAACCACGAGCGCTAAAGGTAAATCATTTTTTGCTAATGCACAATTAATGCTAAGAATGGAAACTTTCGATTTGAAGGTTGGAAGAAACGTTGGACACCATTTTTATTTTATTTTTTATTTTTGGAACTTGGTATGAAGGTGATGGGGCGTTAATGCTAGCTCTAGCCAAGACGCCGCAGTTGTTGCTAGTAGCGTGTCATGCTAATCTGGTGGGATAAGCAGGGGTGAAAGAGAGGGAAAGAGAGAGAGGGGGGAAAGAGAGAGAGATGAGGGGATGGGCTGGAAAAGAGGGGGGAGGGAGGAAAAGACAAGTCCGAGTGCATGGTGACAGACCGGAGCTAGAAAACTTTGGTGGAATCGTTGGCAAAACTGTCTCGGTGACTTGCAAAGTATCCTTCCCCCTTCTTTCTCTCTCCTCCCATCCCACTCCTCTTTCCTCCCTCTCTTCTCTCCATCCCTTCTCTCTCTTTCCTTCCCTCCCATCTTAATCTGCCTCTCTCTCTTCCTCACTTGCCTTTCTTATCTCCTCAGTTCACCCCTCTCTCCCTCCTTCTCTCTCCTCTTCTCTCATCCCAGTGTTCTCCTCTCTCTCCTTTCGTCTCCTTTCTCCTCCCCTCTACTCTCCATCTCTCCTCTCTTCCCCTTTATCCTGTCTTCACCCCTTGAATCTCTTCTCTCTACTCCTCTCCAGCTCGCTCACCTCCCCTCTTTCCCTTCCTCTCTTTCTCTCCTCTGCCTCCTTCTCTGTCTCCTTCTCTCTTCCTCTCCTCTGTCTCTTCTCTCTCCCTCCCCTCTTTCTCCTCTGACTGACTGTGCAGTGCAATGAGAACCCCAGTGTTTCCGCGTCCAAGCATAACATTGGAGTCATTAACCCTGATTCCCCTCTTCCGTGCTCTGGGGTATAGAACAAGCAGACCGGGCCCTCCGCATAAGGCCCCCGCCCTCCGCCAAGGCATGCACCAACCAGTCGCAACGGACCCCTCGCACTTCTTAGTATAGACAGTGAAATAGGTTGTGTTCACCTGAGATCACAACATTCAAGAGTCCCTATAGTTTAAAACTGAGCAAGAACTTATAAGTGTACTGTTGATAATCTCCATAGCAACAATTGTTGGAGGGAGGGGCATAGAGTCATTCTTCTGCAGACGTTCTGATGAAGTATGAAATGTCCGAGTCCATGTTGGTTCTTGTTCTTACGGCTGTTTTTTTGGCTTGTTTTATGGTTAATATCTCTGTAATTGCTGGACCTATCCACATGAACCAAAAACTGGCACAAAGTTCAACATCTTCTACGTCAGATGAATAAACTAAAGTAAAAGTATTTCTGAAAGTATGTTATAAGTTGATCAAATTATGGAATATAGTTAGCACGATGGTAAAAAAGATCTATTTTGTGTCATTAACCAGTGGCTGATGCTAGTGCTACAGCCTAAACCTCCCATTCTTTTCCATATCATCCATTTAAGACCCTTTAAACACGTCGTACCATCGCACCACAGATCCACCGTCTCTGTCCATCCATCCATCCATCCACTCATAACTCACGAGCCTCACGTTTCTGCCTGGATCACTCTCCTTTCCTACTTTGCACTATCTGAAATCCGGTTGGGTGGGCGAATCCGGGGATGTATTTAACGCTGGTTTTGGTTTCCGTCCAGGAGATGGTCTAGACAACAGCGTAGCCTCGCCCGGGACAGGAGACGACGACGACCCGGATAAAGACAAGAAGAGGCAGAAAAAACGCGGAATTTTCCCCAAAGTTGCAACCAACATCATGCGGGCGTGGTTATTCCAACATCTCACGGTAAGAGCTGATAATGTGGACGATAAAATAATAATAATATTGTGAAAAGTATGAGTGGAGTTGTGTGGTATCCATGGGTTTCAATTTCCAGTTATATACAATATTTCGAGGACTTTCTCTCCATTCAAATGATATTATATTTTGGCATAAATGGTTAATCACTATGGCGACGGCCCTAATTTTTCATCATTCTGAAACCTATGGATTGAGTTTGGATGTGCCCTGAGTCAAAGCGTCTGTAAGAAGTTGCTATGCTATTGTGCTATAAGCAATGGTTATTAATAAAGATGCATTGCGTAACTTTTCTGATGACGCATAGGGACTTATTGTGTTCATGGAGTTGTTATTGCTTTGCCAGAATATTCCACAGTATGACATTAAACTGTAACACTATAGTAACTAGACTTAACTGAAATGAAAATATGGTTTGTTAAGAATGATGTAATATTCGTCGTATTACAAGCGTTTTTATCGTTTTCTTGTTGTTTAAGTGAAGTGCTACACTGTGGGACGTTCCAGACAAACCTATTACATCTCCGTGGAGACAAACCGGTGGCTTAGAAAAGTTACATAATCCACCTTTAAACATGGTCAAGTGATTGGCTGGATTCATATTTGTACACACCACATTGATATTGGCACTAATCTGGGACTAAACCAGGACTAAAGTTGGACTAGACCAGGGACAAACAAAGTCTACATCAGGACTAAGCTGGGATCTGACCAGGACTAGCATGAACGCAGACGATGTTCATGGACTTCTTCTGATTTCACTCAAATGTCTGATTTAGTTCTGGTCTAGTCCTGTATATTCATTCCTTTTAAGAAATACATGGACTCTCTGCATTACATAAACAGTATTTGTCATGAATTTATTGCTATTTACATAATGAATCTGTTTGGTAGCTGTTTTCAAATAGTTTAGTCTTTGTTGTAATGGAAAAAATTCTTAGCTTTGGGTTGACAACAGCAAACACAATAAAAAAATACAAAAATCTTGTTGCTAGGTCTAGTTCTATCACCACAAAGCCTCGAGTTTTGCGCATCCAATCATTTCTTCAATTTCATGCCAGAAAAATTGGGAAAAACAGAAATTCAAAAATTCTCTGCGGATTTAAAAGCACTTCTACACACCTGTCACAAACTTGTCAGGAGATAGCGGATTCACCTGTCCGGTACCTGTCAGCCGGACACTGTGACCCGGTCAAGCTAATCACAGTGGACTTGTTTGCGCCGGTCAGCACTCTGAGTAAGACGCAATAGCCCAAACACAAGCTGACACCCACTACAGTATGAAGCACCATTTAGTCTAGACCGTAATGCTGTTGAATGAATGAGGTCAATGTAAAATAATTGGCCAACGTGATATGCAAGTGGTTTATTATGGGATGTTGTCTAAGCACTTTGTTCACTGAATCACTTTTCTATTTAAAGTCCAGCTATCCTTACGCAACCTTATTTGCTTCACTCTAGATCAGTGTTTCTCAAACTGTGGTACATGTACTGTATACTGCACTTATTGTACGTGGGCTGCGTCTGGTTGCGTCAGAAGTATTTCTTTAATTAGCAGGTAAATCAGTTCATGTTTTTGTCTCCTATGGGTTAATTATTGTTTAGAATTATCTCGTATGGCTTGGTATTATTAATTTTGCACATGGTTTAGTCAATTTAAACCATTTCCGGGTTTTGATCTGGCGGTACTTCGAAAGCCAAATATTGTCTTAGCTGGTATTTTTGAGGTTGATATCATAAAAGCATATTTTTTGTAACAGTATGTTTACAGGATTCTGAGTTGACAGGTGTAATTAAGCAAATTTTAATGAAGATTCAGTCATTTATAATGGTCAGTGATCAGCTTGGGTCTTTTCAATGGATACACCCAGTGGTATCAATATCAATATCGCGTGTTTGCTACAAAATAGCTGGAAGTTCGCTGGTTCAAACATCTTGCATCCTTTTATTTTAGTTCATAATCTCTCCATGCTTGGGGCTTGTGTTGGAGAATGAAAAGAAAAGCTTGTCCCCCACCTCGGCTAATGTAAGGACATGATCACTACATCGTGCTGTATTGATTTTGCTGCGGAGGTCAGATTTCAGGAGGACACAGGAGCTGCTCCATGTCCCAGGGATGTGGGGACAATATACCGAGGGGGAAGGGATGTATGTGTATGCGAAAATGAAAGAAAATAGCAATCCGGAAATGCAGGATTGAGTTTGTTTATTGCTTGATTGCTAGAACTGAAACTCCTATTTTGAATGCGTTAAGATTTTGCAGTAAAGCCTCAGTTAGGTAAAAGTACAATTTATTCTCTCTGTAGTAATTGTGTTTTTTTATTACTTCATTTGATCCATAATCCATAGGAGCGACAGCAGCTCCGTTGGTGGAGTGTCTATCCACTGATCCGAAGTCTGGCAGTTAAAATCCCGCTCTCAACATAAACATCATTGGTAGATTGGGCAGATCCACTGTCGCAGTTTGACGGTGTGAGTCGACCTCCCACAGATGACTACTGATGTTGTGTCCTTGGGCAAGACACTTAACCCACCTCGCCCCCGGTGTCTGCGTACACTGCTGCATGAATATATATGTGTGTGGGTGAGTGCTTCCTTGATGTAAAGTGCTTTAAGTGTCTTGAAGGTGGAAAAGTGCTATATAAAAATGACCATAATGACCATAATACCGTGCAATTGGTCCAACTTTTTAGAAGTAGCATCTAAGAGACCAGATCTTGAGCTGGTGACAAGTTTCTATATCAGTGTAATTGTTTTAGCAGAAATCGCCTTTTTGCATTGTGCCATAATATATCTATCTATCTATCTATCTATCAGTGGAGCTTGCTAATCTGGCAACCATTAACAAACAAGAGAGTCGCCAAAATTGTGGGACCTTTTTGTGTAAAATTTGCATGTTCTCGCTGTGTCCGGTTGTTCTGGCTTACCCCATCAACCTACAACTGATCTGGAGAAGGATCTTTAAGGTTCCAAAAAATCCCACCATCATCGCCTGTTGCCCCTCCCCTTATTCTACCCACTCCTCGCACCAAAAGCGGCAGATTACCTAACCCAAAGCCCATATAATGAAAGAGCGGCAAATACAGCCTAATTGAAGAGGCTCTAAATCCATTACGTATATACAGGGCTTAATCAGGGGGACTTGAACCACTTTTACCTATTCAGGGGCAGTCAAGCTTCAACTGCCTCTCCATCCCACATCTCGCGGTACACACAAAAACTGAAGCCGCGGTCAAAGTCTAGCTCCTGCTGCCTGCGCATTATTGTCACCATTATCCAAATGACTACACATCTGTTCACCGCTTCCACCGTTTATTCGCTCAGTCGCCAATTCAAACCACTTTGTTTACAAAATTGAGCTTGTTTTAAATAGCTGAGGAGTAATTGGTATTTTTGGCAGTGAGAGCAATAAGGATATAAAGGTGCACTGTGTAACTTTTCTGCTTGCCTCCCTCTGTTATGGCTTTAGCATGTTCCCCACTCTTGCATTAAGAGACGGTGTACCAGATTTTTATTGTCTTAAAATCATGGAAAACTGAACTAGTTTACTTTCAACAGTTTGCAAGTTATTCTTCACTTACCTTATGCATTCTGAACATCCTAATTATTCACTGCGATGAGTTTATAAGCATTTTTTTCCCGCAATTTTCAGAAACCAGAGTGGAGTTTTGCCATCACGCTAATGCTAACAGCCAGCATCCTAACACACACTTCCTAATTCTTGAACAATAAAACACATTATAATTATTTGCAGACAGTACACAGTGGACGTATTGTGACCTTATTTCGACGTTTGACCTTTGACTTTTGCTTATACAATATATCTGTACTGGGACAAGAGAAATATTGCTCAAATAAACCTGGTAAACCTGGTTCAGTCTTCAAGTTGTAGTTCAGACAAGTGTTTCCATTGAACTTACTCGACTTTCAAGATTTAGAAGTTGCACGCAGAGTTTGGAGGCGCAACTTTCTTCGGAATTGTTTTAAAATCCGATTCAAAGTGTGCGAAAGTATCACAGAAGAAAGGCATTTTAGAGCTTCCTTTCAAAACCGCTCTCCCAGTCTGCAGATTCCCCTCCATCTTTTGTGTCCCAACCTGTACAAAAATAATCCCACTTTTCCAACTTGCCTTCATTTCTCCTAATTGAATTATCCTCACGCTGTTCTCCCACCCATAAACTCTCCCTCGCACCCATTAACTATTCTTTTTCCCCTCTTTCAGTTTGTTAAGCAAATGTTCGCGCCATTGCCGAATTCGCAGAGGTTGAATTCTCTGGGACTTTGCGGAACTCTGAATGCCCAATAGTGGCATTCATGGAGTAAAAGGAGAGAGTGGAGTGAACCAGGGGTGAGGGGGTAGAGAATGAGGGGGGTCTCTACATATGTTCTCAACCACCGGCTTTTGTCCGGGGCGACTGAAAAACTCAAAAGGAGAAAGAACCCCCCTCCGAGCTCAAAAAACAACAAGGCCGAAGGAAACAAATGTTGGCTTTTGGATTCAGTATAACAAAATTGGCCCCTACACCCCCTCTCCGCGGACGCCGATGACCCCACAAAATGGCCGGATGCGGGGTATATAGGACACGACTAGTATGACGTCAATGTAGCGTCAAAGCTAGAAGTTAGCAAGAAAGTTAAATTTGTAAAAAAGGCTTTTGCTAATTCATTTTAAACTGTTTGCGTTGATCCAAAGTTATTCCCCATTTTACTAACACATTCCTAGTGTCTTAATCATTAAATACAATGAGCTTAGAAGTGATTTGGACAGTAATGCTAACATCAACTAGCATGCTAACAGCGCATTTACTGGTTTCCTGGTTTCTCTAATGTAGACAGCACACATTGTTCTCATTTTGACTTCATTGTTTTCGTATTCCTTGATAGAAATGGAAGTTTGAACCATTATGTAACGACACAAATTAAGATAGTATTGGATATTTTAAGTTATCATGTTATGTTATGTTAAAATATTCCTTCCGTGTACCTATGCTGTGACATATGCAGTTCTTACTACCTGGTACACGCATGTGGAGAGCAGGGCACACGTGATCAGACTACCTCAGATGCCCCGACTGTAATTGGCACATGGCCCGCTAGATCAGCCGGAGAGAGCTGGAAGTAGAGGGTCAAGCTGTCTGTATGCCTGCTGGATCCTCTCCTCCTCTTCTCCCCTCCTCTCCTCTCCTCTCCTCTCCTCTCTTCCTCTCCCCTCCTCCTCCTCTCCCCTCTTCCCTCCCTCTCTCCCCCTCTCCTCCCCTCTCCCCTCTCCTCTGGACATTTTCCAGCCGCTTTAGTCCAAGGGAAATCCCAGGATATGGATGTAAGCTCCTCAGTACGATGTAGAGATTATGTTATCAGAAAGGTAAACTGGAAGGAGAAGTCGGCAAGTTCGGGTTCATAAAATTTAAGTTTGTAAGAAAACTATTAAGATTACTACACACACACTATAACAATACATGAACCCTAATATACCGTTCTTCTCTGTATATGAAATCCATTGAAATATAACGTCACGCTAGCCCACGTCGATGTGATTGCTAACTCTGACTTGACTGAAGGCCCGGAGTCTGTTATTTCCTCAGCGTTCACATTCACAATTAGCCTTCGGTTGCCCCCCCCCCCCCCTCGCTCCCGCCTTCCCCCATTGCCCTTCCTTCCCCCCCGTCCCCTGCCGGCCCGACCTCACCCCTGTAAAGACGAGGGTCGCCCGCGCAGTGAAAACAGGAAGCACTCGGACACAAAGATACCAGGACAGCGCGCCCGGGTCAGTCTTCGGCCCCGGCGTAAAATACAGTACAGTAAACCCATCGAGAGTAAATATAAGGAGGAGAGGGGGGGGGGTCAGGAGAAGGAGAGGAGATATAGGAGTTTATTTTAAAGTTATTGTTACTGTTTTGAATTGTCTTCTGAATCAAAAAGTGTCTATCTGTTGTAAGTAGTACTATACAGGCTGTAGTAGTATCTATTTATATAAGTCGTTGTCATAGTAGAAGCAGTAGTAGTAATGGTGTTAGAAATGTCAGTTGTAGTTGCAGTAGCAGCTGTCTTAGTAGTATTAGTATTAGTAGTAGTAGTAGTAGTAGTAGTAGTAGGTGTAATATCTAAATAAGTTGTTGTAGTAAAAACAGTTGTAGTAATAGAGTTAGAAATGTCAGTAGTAGTTGTAGTCGCAGCAGTTGTCGTCGTCGTAGAAGTAGTAGTAGTAGTAGTAGTAGTAGTAGTAGTAGTAGTAGTAGTAGTAGTAGTAGTAGTAGTAGTAGTAGTAGTAGTAGGTGTAGTATCTAAATAAGTTGTAGTAAAAGCAGTAGAAGTAATAGAGTTAGAAATGTCAGTAGTAGTTGTAGTTGCAGCAGTTGTCGTTGTCGTCGTCGTAGTAGTAGTAGTAGTAGTAGCAGTAGTAGCAGCAGTAGTATGTGCAATAACTATATAAGTTGTTGTAGTAGAAGCAGTAGTAGTAATAGAGTTAGATATGTCAGTAGTAGTTGTAGTTGCAGCAGTTGTCGTCATTGTAGTAGTAGTAGTAGCAGTAGTATGTGTAATAACTATATAAGTTGTTGTAGTACAAGCAGTAGTACTAATAGTGTTAGAAATGTCAGTAGTAGTTGTAGTTGCAGCAGCAGTTGTCATAGTAGTAGTAGCAGTAGTAGTAGGTGTAGTTTCTATATAAGTTGTTGTAGTAAAAGTAGTAGTGGTAGTTGTAGCAGCAGTAATGGTAGTTGTAGGCCTAGTAGCAGCAGTAGTAGTAATGTAGTAGTAATAATAGTTTTTTGTTGTAGTAGTTCTTGGTTAGTGGACAGTGATGTAATTAGCTTTAGCATTCACCAATAAACCCGAGAGTAGCCAGTTCGAGTCGTACTCAAGAAAATACCGCCATTGGGTCTCTCGGCAAGACACTCCTCCCACATTGCCTCCACGTAGCTGCTTGCTGTTTGCTGTTGGTGCTCGGAAGGGCATCTGGCGTACACATCGACCACATCCTCCCCATTGTAAACCCCATTGAAACAGATAGACAGGACCCTTGGGAAGCAAAAGCAGGTCAGATGGGAGGGTAGGCGATAGGAGGCTAGGAGGGAAGGAGCTAGGGGGCGAGCGGTTAGGGAGCGAGGAGGCATCAAGGGTCTCAGGTTCTGCGCCTCTGCACCCTTTGGCCCTGCTGTTTGAGGGGAGGGCCGTTAAGCTGCTAAGCCAGGTGTATTGGTCCCATGGGTGGCCCGCAGGGAAGCGATATACCCCCCCTTCTCTGTGGAGCCCTTGAACTGTAAAACTTGGAAGTGTAAAAGGGTTTTGCTAATGTTCTTGTCCAAAAAAAAAAAAGTTGTTTAGAAAAAGAGATAATTGTAATGCAACTTCAAATGTACATGTAAATTAATGATGATTTGATTTTTATTAACAAATCAGTGGTTGTCCTGTATATAAGACCTTTATATAAGGATTTAACAGTATGTACGCAATGGACACATGGACTAATTATCAACCGTTTTATTGTTTGGTAATCAGGAAGTGTGTGTTAGCATGCTAGTTGCTGTTAATTTAACCGTGACAGCAAAACTTCGCTCTCAAAGTTGCAGAAAGTAATTAGAATGCTTGGAATGGATAAGGTACATGAGGAATAACTTTGGATCACTGCAAACCGTTTAAAATAAAGTTGTGTTTTTCATGTTTTTTGGCCAGTAAAAATCAGGTACAGCTCCATTTAACATTTTTTTTGTCCATGCCAAAAGCAAATACGAGATCCAATTGCTAATAAATACCGCTAATAACCACTAAGTACAAGTTGGTCATAGTCTAACCGTAGTAACTCCATTGTAGTTCAAGACCTGAAAGTGCATTGTAATTAACATCATTTGCTACACTAGCAGTGACAACGCGTGACACCCCCCACCCCTCCCACTCTGCGCCCGCCCATCTCTCACCCAACATAGAATTAGTCTCCATGGCGACCGCGGGTGTCATCTCCAGGTCGAGCCCTCCTGGGGGACCTGCTCTCCCTCTCTGCCCCTTTATGGGCGCACATAAAAGAACCGGCGCAGGTCATTCTCCGAACATGCTAAGCTAACGCAACAACCCGCAACCTCTGTAACCTTAGCAATGGATGTTTGTATTTATCAAAGTTATAGTAGTTGTAATAGTAGTAGTAGTGGTAGCCGTTGTAGTAGGCCTAGTTGTAGCAGTAGTAGTAGTTTTATTAGTTGTGGTAGTATCAAAGGTAGTAGTAGTACTAGTAGTAGTAGTTGTTGTTGTATGAATCATATTGGTAGGAGTAGTAATAGTTGTAGTAGTGTTTTCTGGGCTAGGATCTAAAAAAAAGTGGTAGTAGAAGTAGTAGTAGTTGTGATAGTATCAAAAGAAGTGGCATTAGTAGTAAAAATTGTTGTAGTAGCTGTGGTTGTATGAATATTAAATTATAACCAAGTAGTAGTAGTAGTAGTAGCGTGGCTGTTTTTGTAGTAGTTGTTGTTAAGTGGACAGTAATACCTGCCATTGGCTCACCCATACACCTGAGAGTAGCCGGTTCTATTCCCGCTCAAACAAATACCACTGTTGTGTCTCTTGGCAACACACTTCTCCTGCATTATCTACTCCAGTTACAGTAACATAGCTGGTTGCAACTGGAAGGGCATCTGGCATACGCACTGGCCAGATTATAACCTCCACTGAAACAAATAGGAAGAACTTTTGGGGAGTAAAAACCAGGTCAGGCAGGAGGGCTAGTATGAAACGAGGTAAAGCGCTAGCCTTCTCCAAACACGCTAACCTAACAACCAGACTAGCGCAACCCTAGCAACGGATGTTTGTAAACTAGTTTTGGAAAACGAGAGGGCGCGATGCACAGCTAGACTAAACAGTTGTGACCAGAAGCATGGGTACTTTTACTTAAGCCGCCGTAGTCCTTCTAATCCCGGTTTGTTAGCGCAGTACAAGGCATTTAACTGGGAGACATCTGCAAACACTTTGAAATACTACACTGTATGCTCCATGGGACTGGGAGGGGCCGCTGGGACTGCTGGGTCCATAGTGTTAGTTAGTTTTTTTCATATTGTAATTTTGTAGGTCTTCAGCTGTAGACAGTGGCGGTAAACATCGGCTTTTACGTCACGGGTTTGTTAAAAGTAAAAGAAGTTTAAATTTGAAAATTCTTAGTTTCCCAGTAACATCTGAAATATTAATGCTACTTTTTCTGTTAGATTATTCAATTAACTTGTTATTAGCTTTAGAATTTGATTATTCGCTAATTAAGTAAAGGTACAGTGTGTAACTTTCTGGAAGTGCACGTAACCAGCATGAAACCATAGAAATAGAAAGTTAAAATCATACTTTGGAACATTCTGCATGGGGATAGATATGTTTTATGTGATAAAATGTAAGATTATAGCCAACAATAGAACAACATTTCCATGGAAACAAGCGGTAGGTGGTCCTCCTTCAAGCCAAATAAGAGTCAAGTTTGTGGAGATGCAAGCCCACTCACAGTTGGAATGCATGTTTTTAAAATGTTTTTCAATGCAATAAAAACAAACAAAATGAAAAAAAGGCCTTAATTTTATTGTATTTTTTGGTTCAAAGTTACACAGTCGGCCTTTAGTTAAATAGTAAGTTTTATTTATTTTATTTTTTTATTTTGTGGTGGAAAATTTCTTCTCTTAGCCAATTTTTACATGATAATTCTACTAATACCAAAATTATAGCCAAACCTTGGAATGTCGGGAAGCTAAAAGTCGGAATTACTATTAGGCCTATTGCTTATCCCATTCACAAAATCCCCAACAATCCCTTTAAAAACGAACATTTACAACTTGACAACCTAAATCTGTTTGCGTTTCACTTCCTCCGCTTGTTGAGTTTGACTAAGGCCTTCTATGGATGGAGAAGGGGAGGGGCTATACATGAGGAGGAGGAGGGGGGGGCTTAGGGAGCGAGGAGCTAGGAGGGGTGAAGAGCTAAAGGCTAAAACTAACTCCTAGGGGTCACGTTAGGAGCCCCGCGCGAGCTAATCCGTCATGTGCTCATTTGCCCACAAGTCAGTGCACAGTCACCCGTGGCAACCGGGGTGGCGTTTGGGTTCACTGCCACCACCACCACCCCCTCCCCACACCACCCCCTTCCTCCATGGGTTGGGTTGTCAAGGAGCTATGGAGGCAACAACTTGGCTTTGTGCAACTGTTGACCAAACAAGTTAGCGAAAGAGGAGAGTTAGGAAAGTACTAGTCGTAGTAATAGTGGAAGTACTAGTAGTGCTGGGTGTTATTGTGTAGTATAGTTGTTGCTCAGTGACCCCAAGTGACACAAGTCGTTGCGGTAGCACAAAATCCCCAACAATCCCTCGTTGTAACTGACCAAACAAGTTAGAGAGGAGTTAGAAAAGTAATAGTAGTTGTCGCAGTAGTCATATTGTGCATAATCGTTCTTAAACTTAATGCTCAAAAGTTTTCACATATAATAAACGGGCATCGATTTCATGCTGTGACATCACACCTTTACACTTTGCCCTAATCCAGATCCACTTCAAAGACCTGCTCTCCTCACATGGAATCACAATGTATCATCGGCATTCCTGCAAACTCTTCAGTCATGACTCAAGCAAGATTTAAACTCAACACACAAATGATTTGGCAGCAATGAACACGTTATTTATTGCTATTTCATGCCAGATGCCCTCCCTGTTGTTAGCGTCTCAATTTATCCACGCTTGGAAATGGTAGCACACCTGTTTGTCTAAAAACGCACAATCAAAACCATAGTATGTAACTTTAAATATAAAATAGGCTAAAATAGATGGTTTTATTACACTGAAAAACATGTGTCTTTTCTATGAGCTTGCTTGCGTCTCCACAAACCTGACTCTTTACTTGTTTCTATGAACATGCTGTTCCTTTGGCTATAATATTCCAGAGTTTGGCACAAAATCCATGGAATCACAGTGTGCCACCTCTGTAAAGTTACGTACTATACCTTTAAACACTACCACATGAGAGAAATGAGAAAAGTGTCTTGCCCAAGGACACCACATCAGTGTACAATGACCACAGCGGGAATCAAACCACCAGTCACTTGGAATTCACGGATAGTCCCTGCAAGGGCATCTCCGAACTCCCGGATGCTAACGCTAATTCTTCCATTGGAAAGCGTTGCGTCCTGGCTAGCTTATTGCACCATGTTGCATGCAGAGCCACGTGGGTTTAAACGCACTGAAGGGCTCCTCATTGTTTACCAAAGAAAGAACAAAGATCAGCCCACAATATACAATATCCTCCCTCTAGTAACGCGCCAACAAAGCCGAGGAAACAATACGGCTAACATGATGCAACGCTAGCTCTTTGTATGCCCATGTAAGTACTCATGTTAGAAAAACTCTGAACAGCGGGGTTACTACATGAACTACAAGGACAATACCATTTTGTTGTTAGCGAAGTGGTAGCGTCTACGGCTGGGCTAATGAAGTAGTAGTGGAGATATTAAAGTTGTACAACAGTTCACAAACGACTACTACTACTACTACTACCACTATTAATACTTTTCTAACTCCTCTCTGTAACTTGTCAAACTACTATGTAACTTTTCTGGTGGAGTGTCTGTTATCTGCGTGTTTTCATGGAGATATTTTATTGCATCGTCTGGAGTGTTCCACCATAGGGCATTACATGTATCCATCTTTCATTTATTCAATTACAAGTGTTTTTATTGTCCAAAAAACACAGATCAGACCTGTAACTAGGCTTCAGGGTGCCACTTGCTTGTCTCTGTGGAGATTAGTAAGTTTAATACCACGCTGTGTAACATTCAGCAAAGCAACAACAGACATGCGTGACCTATATTGATTCAAATGTATTCGTGATCGCCCAGTATTTATGTTATATTCGAGTATTATGCAGTTTATGTGTATTTTGGAAGTACTTTGACCTTTATTTAAAATCAAGGTTGTACTATGCAGGCTTCTGTGTTGCCTAGCTAGCTACAGCCTACCTATTTATACCTATTGGCACATTCGGTCACATTTTTATATAGCGTTTTTCCACCTTCAAGGGGGTGAGGTGGGTTAAGCGTCTTGCCCAAGGACACAACAGCAGCATTCATTCACTATTGGGCACAGCCATAACTATCAAACAATAGACCTATAGTTAGAAGCAGGCTAAATAAAATAAAGAATTCTGAGCCCGCGCGGTGGCAGAGTGGTTAGCCCTCTCACTTTCTCGTCGAGTTCCCGTGTTTTACCTATGTATGGCAATAGGTTTCCACTGGGTACTCTGGGTTCGTGCCCCCCATCGACCTTAAAAACATCGTTAGCTTATCTGCGAGCTAGCTTCTACACGTACATTCAAAAACACAGTGTAGGACTACTGTATCCTCCGCTGGGACTCGCGCCTGCTACAATAGCCTAGCATTTCCGTTCCCCGGGCAGCTGTAGTCATAACACTGATACTATGACTTCATAAGTACTTCAGCCCAGCGCGGTCTATGCCCCCAGTGCAAGCGGGGTATTAAGATAGCACACACAGATTCTGGCTCGGGTCGCCTTCTCTGCACATTCGAGCTTATCTTTGTCATAAAAAATAAAATAAATGACATAAGAAGATTGGGTTTCGTTCACTGAATTCCCCAAGCGTTCTTTTGGTTAGTGGTGGTCGTGGGACTAGCTTAGCCGCTTGTAGCTAATGTGCATTGTAAACAGCGGGATTTTTTTTCTTTTCACTTGCTACAAATTGCATAGTGTTTTATCGTCCGCAATTCAGGAAGTGTGCAGCTAGCATCTCTCTAGGTTGTGAAAAGTGCTTATAAACTCATCATGGTGAATACTTAGAGTGCTCTGAATGCATGCAAGGTAAGTGAGGAATAACTGGACCGCTGCAAAACGTTTAAAATGAACTATTTTTTTCACGTTTTAAGACAGTAAAAATCAGATACAGCGCCGGTAATGCGATATAGATATTTTGGGTTGAAAAACAAAACATATATATTATAATAAAATAAATAAAAACGCCTCAAAAAAGTCTTCAAAATGATTTAAATGTGAAAAAGCAAATACTCGAAACCAGGAACAAGAAGGGCCAATTCGAAGCTGTTGCCGGCCTAAACCTTAGGAATTTTTCTCAACCCAAGTAAATGCAAAAACAAGGGAAGAAATCTGAAAAAAACTGAAGTGTACAGTGGAAAGGGAGGCAGGGGTAAGCCAAACTGTCGTAGGATGTGAACAAAAATCAAAAGCAGACCTGCGTTTGACTGTTGAGCTCGTCCAGGGACCCGCAACCTTCAGCACTATTCCCAAAGCGGCCATTTTGTTTTGTTTTTTCATTATATTTACTCTCGTCTTCTTCCACAGCACCGGTCTGCAGAATATACTGTTTTTATTGTTAGGAAAAAACACCGAAAAAACCCCCCGACTACCACATACTACCAATAAGCCAGAGAAAACTGAAGCCATACAATATAAGAAATGCATTTGCAAAACTGGAATTTAAACTGTAATTCTTATAAATAATAAATAAATAAATAAATAAAACAAATGAATATAATGCAGTATAATAAATAAATACATAAAATATGATGTAGTATAATAAATAAATAAATAACATTTGCTGTATAGATAAGACTATAATGATTGATTCAACAGTATAAGATTTTTTTTTTTTTAAACTGTAAATAAATGTTATGCTTACAAAACCTTATGAAAACCTTTACTTGTCAATTCATCAATATTTTTAAGACAGTAAATTACCAGATTTTTTACTGTCTTAAAAACATAAAAAGCAGAACTAGTTAATTTTAAATGGTTTGCGTTGGGCCAAAGTTCTTCCTCACTTACTTTATGCATTCTGAACACCCTAATTACTCACGGTGATGAGTTTATAAGCACTTTTCAGAACTCAGTTTGATGTCAATAACAAAAACTAGCATGCAAACAGACACGTCCTGATTATCGGACAATAAAACGCTTTGTAATTAGGTCCAGACAGCACACAGTGATCGTTTTGACCTCTAAAGCTGCTTATGCAATATGACACATTTTGCTCAAATGCATCAGGAAAAATCAGGTGCATTGCCTTAAAAAAATATATAAATAAATACATAAATAAATTAAAAAAAATAAAAAATAAAATAATAATAATAATAATAATAATAATAATAATAATAATAATAGATAAACGCTGAATTCACAAACCTATATATTCGACTACTTGGCTGACTTGGGACTTCATCACCGCTTGCGATCAGTTCCCTCTGTGACCATATTTTCAAATGATATTTTCTCTTGCCCTTCTTCTTTTCATCTTTTCATTTTTTCCCTTCCTGGTTTTGTTTGGCGTTCAGGGGCCCTCCGTGAGATTCCAGCGCAGTGGGGTCCTTACAACAGCTCCCTGCCTCATGTTCTCACCTCTCCCCCCACAACATCGATGTTCTGTCTCTTCCTCTTTCCCCAACGTGTGGAGAGAGGGAGTGAGAGAGAGAGAGGAGGAGGAGAGAAAGAAAGAGGGGAGAGAAAAAAGAGAGGGGGGAGAAAGCAGAGAGAGAAGGAGAGAGAAAGTGAGAGGTAAGAGAGTGAAAAAGCAAGAGATGACATAAAGAGAGAATAAAAGGAGAAGAGTGGGGCAGAAAAAAGAGAGGGAGAGAGACAAAACAAAGAGAGAAAGAAAGAAAAGAGAGGGGGTAAGAGAGAGAAACAGAGCAATAAGAAAGTAGGAAATAGATAGAGGGAGGGAGAGTGAGAGAAGAGTGAAAGGTGAGAGAGAGGGAGGGATTTAGTGGGAGAAGGGGAAGAGAGGAGAGAGAAAGAGGAGACAGAAGAGAATGGGGGAGAGGGGGTGGTAATGTGGGAGAGAGGAAGAAAGAGAAAGCAGAGAGATGGAGGGAGAGATAGAGAGAGGGGGAGAGGTGAGAGAGAGCATGAGATGGTATAAGAGGAGAGAGAGGAGAGAAGGGGAAAGACCGTAAGAGGAAAGGAGAGAGGGGGGGAGAGGAAAATAGAGAGAGGAAAGGGAGGCAGGGTAGAGACAGAGAGAGGGAGAGAGAGAGAAGAGAGAAAGGTGGGAAAGAGGGAGAGATTGAGTGGGAGAAACAGAGAGAGAGAGAGAGAGGGAAGGAGAGAGACTAGTCCACATCAAAAGACCAGACTGAGCGGGTTAATTTGTTGCTCCGTTTTTCTGAGCTCCAACTTCTCGTCCCTCTGAGACCCTCCCCTACACCACCATAGCTATTTACCCACAATGCAACATCGCGCTGAAATATAAAACTGTTTATGCATTAATATTGTACAGACTTAACCTAGGAGTGGGCAATATGGACGAAGTGTCTTGCACAGTGACACAATGGCAATACTATGCACTGGGACTTGAACCAGCTACCACCCTGGACAAGTTAAAAGAGAAAAGGTGAAGTGTCTTGACCTGGGACACAGTGGTAATTAAAGACAGGAAAGACAATCCATCTTTGAGCAGGAATGGGGCCTTAGACATAAATCAAAACAAGGAAAACAACAGTGCGAGCCAGTATGCTAACAGTATGCTAACAGTATGCTAACAGTATGCTAACAGTATGCTAACAGTATGCTAACAGGTGTGTTCAATAGCGCTAGCCAAAAACAGACTGTAAAACAAACAGGTGTGTTAGTGTCAGTCTAGTTAGCTCCTCCCTTCAGATATATATATAACAATGACATTTTTCTTTACCCTACACAGTAAATATTAGCATTACTGTCAT